>NC_045545.1:60153802-60338802 GCF_009769535.1 Thamnophis elegans
ATTTAAAATCTAAGACAATCTAAAGAGAAAAGGAAAAATGTTGACATTTCTAGTTAATAATCACCAAAGTATATGTTAACCTTCCCTTTTGCTTTTATAGTTGAAAGACAGAAAAAAAACAATTGTTTGCCATTTCTAATCCAAATTAAAATTTCTAGTTGATAATGTCCAAGATATGCATTAACATTCCCTTTTATTATTGTAATTAGAGAAAGACAGAAAATAAAAGAAAAGAAAACAATTGTTTGCTATTTACGTCACATCACCTCTTATTCTAATCCAAATTATTTATAGCTTCATAACAAGGTCTGAAATACAAATTTATAGGCTTTATCATTCCACCAAAACTCAGTTCAATTTGTGGCCTGGTTATTTATCCTAATTAAGGTTATCCTTTCATTGTTAATATCATGATATATTATATGTTAGCGACTAAACATTCAATGATAATCTATAAGAGTCTACAAAATACTAAAATCCCTACTTATTAACCATCAAAAATTAGCTAATTTTTATCATCAATTGGCATTATCAGCCAATGTCTTTCCAGTAGCAAAATTATCCTTTCTCTCTCACCAGCAGTTGTGTCATTTCTCTTATTAGAATCTTTTCAGAGTTTAACATTTCTCTCTGCACTCTATAGCTTAAAGGATCTCTCATGTAGTTTCATTGCTCTTTAATTGTTATTAATGTAGGCTTAGCTTTGGTTATCAAACTTGTTTCTGGATATATTTGTCTTCTTAGTTCCATCTTTCTCAACCTCCCCCCCCCTCCGGCATCTTGAAGTTGAAAGAAAGGCTCCAAGTTGTCAAAAACATTTTTCCAGCTTCCCTTCTTTTCACTTTTGCTCATATTTAGTCCATTGATGGATTCATCTGACATCTTATCTTTATTTTCTATGTTTCCATTCTCTTCTTTGATCTCTGGGGCTCCAACCCCCTCCTCTTTAACTGTAGCACCCCATAAACTGTCTCATTTCCTGTCAAATCTCTTAAGTCCTTCTGCAATATTTTGAAGTCCAGACAGGATGTTTTGGATTATTAGATTTTCTTCCTCTGAATATTGATCCATTTTTCAAAATGCAAAGAAATATAAAGGAAAAAAAATAGGAAAAGGAATCTGCCACTCTAGCCTGTTAAAAATTTAGGAAATGTGTCTGTATTTATTTTGAATCTTAAACACCAGTTCTTTCAAAGTTTCTTAAAATAGGAGGGTTTTTATTCTTGCTTGTCTTTTTCTTCTCTTGCCAAAATATTTACCAGAAGCACTAACAAAAACAGCTTTCATGCTTTAAGTCTTATCAGGTATTATAAGCAAATTCCAAACCCTTCCATTGCAAGGTCAGTGAAACCAAGTGAAGCAGAACAAAGGATACATTGTATCCAAAACAGAAACGAAGTTCAGACTTTGGCTTCCAGGTGGCAGATTCAATAATTAGTCAATTGGTTTTTTTTGCTTTTCCTTAACTATCTTTCATATAGTTTTAACCAATAGAAGGAAAAATTTATTGAAGTAAGAGAAGAAGTTTAATTTAGCCAACAAAAAAAATTAGGGTAGTAAAAAGGAAAAAATAGGAAAAAAAAAGATTAGTCCATAGACTACAAGCAGGGAGACAGGAAATGTTGCAATTACTTCAATCCACAAAACATCGTTACTAACTAGAGCAGGAAATCTTCTAGTAGCAGTCCAATAAGTGTCAAAATCACCGCTTTATTCTTACTTTAGGGACTAGTTATTTTTTTTTTTAGAAAAAAAGTTTCTTAATACGGATCTTCTGAAAGTAAAAAAAGAAAAAAAACCTCACCAGATGGAATGCTTTCGCTTCGTTTCTTCCTTCAGGAGCCATCTCCAACTATGCCAGCCTGGGGGCTGCCTGTTTGTCCTCAGTTGGAAGCACTACCCTTGGGTCAAACAGGGACTTTGCGAAGTCCCTGTGATCAGCAAGGCTTTGGCTTCCCTGTCACTGTCTCTTTGGGACGGTTTAGGTCCTATCGGACCATCCAAAGACAAAAGTTTCATCGACGGCCCCGGACTGTCAGGTCCGTGCGATGTGTCATCGCTACATTGGCTCCTCCCTCCCCGAATAGTATTCATTCTTATTTGTGGAGAAGGGGCAATTAGAGATAGAAATAGACAGATAGAGATCATAGATTCTAACCAAATAAAGGATTTCAGAAGAACAAGTGTAATACTTGTTTTTAGTACTTAGCATTATGTGCAGAGCAGAAGAAATATATTTCTATTCCCCCCTCCATTGTTTTCTTGATATAGTTTGTTAGAAAATATAGCCTATAGATTTGAGTATAAGCAGAAGGAAAAAGAGTTAAAGGGGTGCTATTTGAAGCTGTGTTCCAGCTGAAGGAGTTTTCTTTTGCAGTGATCTGATAATCTAACAATTTGTCTGTTAGGGCTGTGAAAATCCTCACCAAAGCTTCAAGCAAAGCATTGCTCTCCCTCCTTCCCTATTTATTAGAGATCAAGTGGCTGGATGGCTTTCTGTTATTTGGCTCTACAGTCCTTCAAAGTCTCAGTCTAGGAGAATTTTGAGAGGAACCACTATCACAGGACTTTCCTAGAAAATCTCAAGGTGATTCCAACACCTTCATCTGGCACAAATCTCTTCATGAAGAATTCAGAGCTGAAGCATTGTATTGCCAACAATGACAATGATAGAAAAAAGATACATACAGATGCTGCATTGGATATAAATTCAAATTAAAGTTATAAGACTAAACTAACTTCAGGATATATGTGAGGGAAGTAGAAAATGGCACATATATACAGTATATTCAATATATAACTTAGCTTCAGAATGAAGCCAAAAAAATCCTTAAAAAATAAAGAAAGGGCTTTAAGTAACTAGTATCTGGAATAATAAAAGACTGTGTTACCACAAAAAATAAGAAAAATAAGCCTAATCACCAAAGCTATGCTACACAGTCCAAAAGAGAATTATAAAGGAGCCCAGAAGAAATTTGAAAGCAAGTTAATATATTTCAGTATACACGGTATTTCCCCCAAAGCAATATGTTAGGAAAGGCCTAGTGAATGTTTCCTTATGATTGAAATTCAACTTAATGGTCACAAAGCTATGCTATCTCTTCTTTTTCCTCCCTCTTTTAATCTGGGAACATTTTGGACCCACCAATTAAGTTTTTGGGAGATATTGCCTCTCCTATGGCTGAATTTTAAAATCATTCTCAGACCACAGGTAGAATAAAGATTTACTTTGAATGGGTCCAGGAAAATTTGCTTTGCTTTAGACAAATCTTAAATCTTTCTGCTCTAGTTAATCTAAGATTCCTCCAATCTGATCTATGCTCCTTTTTTTGAGGTGCATTTCTACCTGTGTTGGGGCCTAATTTTGAAATTACTTATTTTATGGGGTGATAATTATCAACAAAAATAATATAATAATGATAGTTGCACCGCTCATAAAATAGATATTAAAATTCCACACACTTAATATTTGAATCAGGTTAAAAAAAATTAAAAATAAAATTGTAAGCTTTCAAGTTTCTGAAGTCTTCCATGGCCAAAATTAAGTCAGAAAAAAAGTAGAGGGAGGCAGATTGTGGTTGATATTAACAATTTCTAAACCAGCTGCATTTTTAAATGGAGTGAGTGAAAGCCTTAAGGAATGCAGTGTGGATATTAGCTGACACAGAATAGTACACAGTGGTTTTCAGTTACAGCAGGAGGTCTCTAAATATTTCAGGAGGAAGATAACCATTTGGCTTTTTAAGATTCTTGTTTCTGTACCTACCAATTCCAACAGTTAAAATACACATCATCTCTGTCTTCTATATGAAAGTACTGAACAGAATAAGGCACTCTCGAGATTAGCAAAGCTGGAAATATTTTAAGGTATTAGTCAGATGCTAGTTAAGTAGGAATACCTAGACAAAAAGTTAACATTCAAATAGTAACATCCCGACAAAAAATAAAAAATACTTCCTTTCCTTTCCATAATCCCATTGCAGAATATCAAAATGCAATATTCTTCACATAACAAGTAACAAATTAAAAAATATATGATTTTCTTTACTCTCTCAATGTCTTTCATTATTACTGACAATCACATTCTTCTTATCTGAACTGAAGATTGGAATACTGTATTGCTGTGATTCGTCTTCTAACAATCATTTTCCAAAGATGGAACTGCTTATTGCTTTGCCCCTTTGCAGTTCTGCTATAGATTCCCATAGGGCTCTTACATGTCATGTTGTCTGGAATCTGTACCAAAGCCTTTGGGTAAACTTAACAAGGAGTTCCAGAGTTGGATTAAATGATGTTAATTTTTTTAGGCTGGGATCACTTAACATATTATTTTAATCAATAGCAAAGATAATTGATTACAGTTGATGTACAGTTACTAAATTACTAGTGCTGAGACAAAAAGGGACAGTTATGAGTCATATTAGCCTCCACCAACCAGCCATGTTATGAAAATCAAAGATCCAGTCAACTATAGATCAGTATTCATAATACAGGACACATGACTTCAAGATACACAGGGCTCTAAGGCAGATTTCTTTTACATGTATGCCCCTAGATTGTTGTACTGCAGCTTCTATCAGCACCGGACAATATGGGCAATGGCTAGGGGTGATAGTGAACCCAATCCCTGGAAATTAAGAGACCACAGTAAAACAAAGAACCTTTTTTTAACATTTAACCTATGCTTACCGATCTATATCCCAAAGATGCTTTTTCATCTTCAGAACTGAAAAAGCTTATTGGATGAGAAGCAAAACATCTTCAAGGAAAAACAAAGTAAGGCCAGTTGCCTCTTGAAAAAGCACCTTTGGGGCAACCATGACCTGGATGACTGAGAATCTCCATATATACTTATATATGAATCCTAACTGGAAACACCCCTCATACAGAGCTATCTTTTTATGAAAAACCAACAAACAACCCTGTATGCCATTATTTGTTGACATGGAATCCCTTTGTTAAGAAAAGAAAAATTCACAACATGAAAGTCTTTTGTCAAACAGAAGTGAAATGCCTTACGTTCTTAGAGATAAGACAGTTCCAATGCCCCTAAATGTCTTGGATAACTGCCATAATAAAGAAATTTGGATTATGTATCTGTATGAGCATGTTTATGTGCCAGACTGTCTATACAAATGTAGCCCTGCCTGAAGAATGACCTCTCTTTCCGGATTTTGCATTGATTAGTTTTTGTAAGTGTAAATAATTTATTTGGGAGATTTAAGACCACTTGATATGAGAGAGAAAAAGGATTAGCAGAACTGGTAGGCAAAATGTTTTGAGAAATGTATTTTGTAAAGGTTGTTTCAGGAACTCTCTCTTTTTATGTTTTGAAGTTTAGTTTAATGTTTTTACATTTATTTCTTTAAAGCCAATAGATTAACCAAAGCATTAAGTTGGTACCATTGACTGTTAATATTGTGACTAGCTGAGCTTTCAGTTTCCCATTTTTTGTAGCATTTAGTTTGAAGGCTTGCTTTTAACATTCTGGATTAATGAAAATTTGTGTTGGTGAATTTGTTTTCAGTTTGTGCATAATCTCTTCATAAAATAAATGAGCCTTGAACAAAAAAAGTACAAAAGACAATAAACTGATGAAAAAAACCCAACAACAGTTCAAGAACTAACTTTTTAATTACGTTTTTAAGAAAATCTGTTTCTTTATGAAGAAGGTACTAAGTGAAAATCTCTGAAAAGACTTGATGACATTTGCGATTTTTTTAAAATACATAGACACTCAGCTATCCTAGCATAAAGCTTGTCGGATTTCTTCAACTTTCATGATGCCTGGCTAGCATATCTAGAAATAATGGAAATTGATGTGAAACTATTGCCCACAATCAATTTATCAAAATATAATTTCATATCTAAGAGAGCTAAAAGTTAAAATAGCTATCAAACCAAACTCTGGGAAAATTGGGAAAAGGTTGCCATAGAAATGGATATAGCTGAAGGGATGGATGAGAATTGGACAAATGTCTGATGCCTGAGGTTTCCAATTTGTAGGAATTTCTAAGTGGATGTATGACTCTTGGACTAACGGACAGATTCGAATGCAACTATCCCTTTTCTCTCCTCAGATCTGGGGTGGGGGTGTCTAGTTCTCTACAAGCCTTAATTTTTAAAACATGAAACAATTGTGAACTGTGCATTTGCAAAAATTTGAGAAAATGAACTAGACTCATTCATCTTTTTTTCTTTTTTCTCCTATATGATGGAACTGGGAAAATAGAATAATATTTAAAGAGAATGGGGAACAATTTTCCTTATTCTTTTCATGGACACTGTGAGATACAATTGAAAGAAAATGAAAACTCTCCCAGTTATTTTGGCCCACACCCAATGTCTATTTTTGTCTATAATCACTAGCTACTCTGCTTGTTTCTCACCATTATATGTTGACCTAAACTAACCTTTTGCTGCTGGGCTTGTTAGATATATTAGCATTTATGAATCCTTATAAAAGTAATGAAGTAGGGGAAAAGCTCTGTTAAAGCTGAAGAATAACTTTTTCTAATACTTAATATACATACCTTTATAACTGGAGAATGAAAACTCCTAATGTCCAGGTGTTGGTCTAAAAAAAAAACCTTGTACAATTTTACACCCAGAAAATAGTTTCATGCCAATTTAGAGCTATTATATTCCCCATTATACATTTTTGCTGGTTCTGAAGAGATTTCTTTCACCTCAGCTCAGAATCAGATTTTGTGTGACCAGTTGCAGTAAGCATTGAGAATCAGGGGAAACAAAATGTCAGCCAGTTTCTAAATGAGGATTAGGATGTCACCAACAATTTCTTACACTGAACCAGGTCAAAAACCTTAAATGAAAAAGGGGTTGTTAAGCTGATAAGAATAAGCAGGGCAGCACTTCAAAAATAATATCTATGAGTCCTGTAAATTATGCATATCTGTACCCACAGATTTAAGTAAAAAAAGTAGAAAAACAATAGAAAATGAGAAGTGTATAGTTCCATCAGTAACTAAATTTGCGGATTGTCTCAGATTTTCCAAAATGAAGTTTATGTGGATGTTTATAGCAGCAGCCACACCTCACAATCACAGAGGAAGAAGTAAAAAGAGGTAAAATGCCCTCAGCTCTCCTAAGAAGGCATTCCTTCATGTTCATGCCCTCTTTCATCCATTATAAACAACTAGTATCAGTCATTCTCCAAGCAAAGAAACAAAAGAAAATGGAAAACTCAAAATGACCCATTTTGTGCTCCTCTTCTGCTTGAAATGAATATAGTGCAGTCTAAATGGTAATTGTTAGAACTTTCTGTGATCTGATATTTACTGGTATTGGCTTGTCTCACAAAGTCACTACTTGGAGCATGAGCCATTCAGGGGCACAATAGAAAGAAAGTTATTGCTCTCTTGCTCAGGCCTGTGAGCTTCCCAAATGGCTAGTCAAACGCTGGGCTAGATGGGCCCATGACTTGATCCAAGAGGATTCATCATTGGCTCTTATACTAGCCACCCAACATAGTTTTGAACATTAAAAGAAAATGGGCCAGGAATTCTTGGCAGTTGCAGTGAGCTTGGGTTTATAAAGACTATGGTAGAATTGATAAATAAAAGATTGGATCTAAAGATGAAAAGAAATTGATTGGTCTCCGGGAAAGGATGCTCTAATTTAAACAGCATTAGTTTTCCCCCAACTTTTCTTGCTTCTTTGGAAGAAATCAAACATTTAAAGTTAGTATGGAAGCTTCTCCCTAGCAATTAATCAGGTAAGTCTGTAACACACCTTTAGGGTACATACATATGTACCAGTCCCAATTAACTCCAAGTGTTATGGATATAGAAGTAGGTAGATGACATTTGCTTCTAGTAGTAGAACTTGGATGCAGTGTGCTATCTGAGGGGGTTGTCTTCTACAGCCTGCCCTTAAGGCATCAAAATGTGTCAGTTTTCTAAATGTGCTCTGTGATGAAAACAGGAACAGATGGGGGTTAATCTTCAATAAACAAATTGTTCCATGAGGCACATGAGGGAACAGCTCTATCTCTTTTTAGACCTCTCTCCCTGGCAAAGTGTAAAAATTTCCTTAACTTGTGTGGAGTCTGAAATTAGGTGGTAAGTAAGGAATGAAGACAGATGGAAAAGGCAGAGCAGCAAGGCTGATCCTCCATAAATATCTTTCCTGTACAGGACAGGTGTATTTTTCTTCTTCTTCATTGAAGGAGGCAGATGAAGATGATGAGAAAATAATTTGGGCTTTTTGTTAGTTAACTGTTAATGCATTTACCCAAAGATTAGGGCATCGCCATATCATTACTTGTCTCATTTTTATATTGAATCTAGAAATGTTTCATCTCATATTGTATGTTTAAGGAGATGAATCCATTTCTTTCTCTAGTTTATTTGAAATAGCAACAAAACTGGTATTTTGGGGTTCTGTCAGTGGGGTTCTGTCAATATTTTGGGTGGTCTGCCACCTATTTTGAGATGGTGCTGCCATCTCCATGGTTCAAGTCAACCATTAATCTCTACTCCTGCTGTCCCTATATTGAGGTTCAGTGTCTTGTTCCTGCAATTTGTCTTTTGTTCTATGCATTGTTTATTCTCCCAGTCCAACCAATCTTGTCACTTGCATTCCACACACAAAACAAGAAGTAAAATAAAGACTGTTTTTCTCCTATTCCCTTGTTCATGGTTTTTTCCACTATCTGTGTATATTTGGCTAGTGGTTTGGAATGGGAGCGAAGAGATTTTTGTTACTCTAGGGCCAGTTGAAACTCAAGGGGCAAGTCATTAATTGAATGATGTTATTTACCCTCTACTGTTAATCAGTCAGAAGGGAAGACAATATGCATTGACTAGCTTTCTGCCAATTCCCTGCATCTCAAAATCAGCACAATTCAAGATGTTCAGCAGTCAGTTTCCCACTGCTTTGTGAGAGTTTGGGGGATGGAAATGCTGAAGCTACGGAGTTGCCCTAGGCAGGGGGTAGGCCTAGAATGCCTTTATAGCAATCAAATAGTTTTACCACATAAGGTTGCCTACCCTGGGCGCCATTGTTCTGACTCCTACAGTTTCTGCTTTTGTTCCTTTTCTTTGAATGTGAAGGAACGTTACCTTTTTCCACTGGAAATCAACTGATTAGTGGCTTCTAAAACACATTTTACTGGTTATGTGAACTAAGACAGCTGGGTCATAGGACGCTGTTATTACAGTTTACAGCCTTTTTTTCCACTTGAGTTCCTTCTTACTCTCTTGCATGTCCTGATTGCTATGGGCATTCATAGCAATTGTATAAACAATTTTTGCTAAAGAGAAAGGCTTGAATGTTAAATTGTTGCACTTGAACAAGGGGGAATTTTCTGCCTACGGTGTCTGTTTTTCACTTCATATTCCATAAACATTCAAAAATCCCCAAATTTTGAGGGTTTCCATATTCAGTTGAAGAAATGTAGTGGTGGGAAACTTTCATTTTGCCATGGAAAGAGAATTAGCACCTAGGCATAAATATAAGGAATAAACATTTGTTTGTATACTCTGCAAAGGTACAGTAATAAACCCATAAGTAAACCAACTAGGATGGTTTTTAACATTGAAGCTATTGTAACAAGACAACTCTTAGAATGATTTGAATAGTTACAATGAAGTTGACTAAAGAACACCAAACGAAGAATGAGATTTAACATATATTCAATGTTTGGTGCACATAATATCCACTGGATGGAGTGACCAGATTTTCCAGAATAACAACTGAGATACATTGATTTGTATTCATTTATACAGCCATACAATTAGTTGTAATTCATTACGCTGGTTTGTAATTCCAAACCAGAATTACAAGAAGAAGAAATGGAATTTAATGTTTGGAAATGTTTCACCATAAATGAAGTGGCTTTCTGTAATTCCAATACTTTTTAGTTTATATTTTATACCTTGTGTGTAGAATTATGTCCAGATCTAACCTACTTTATATATGTCTAATAAGCAATAGATATGAACTTCTATATCTGGGTTACAAAACTACAGACAACAATTAGATGGAAATAAAGATACACAGGTAAGTCATAGCTATTTTCCGTGAATAGATTTTGCAGCCTTGATATGGTGGTCCTAGTTAAATACTCATGCAAGGCAACTAATGGAAGATGGATAATTTTTTTTTCTTACTTCACTGCTCATGGAAGATGAGCTTCCTGATCTTTGTGGTAGTCCTGCTAGCCCACTGCCCCAGGTCAGGCTCCTAGAAATTTGGGCATTTTGCTGTTTTTGAGGAAGAATGTGTACAGTGCTTGTAGTGGTGGGTTCCGGATGCCATTCCAACCGGTATGGTTGGAACAGGCCCGGCGGCATCCACATGGACATGCACAGCGTGCACATGCATCTTAGCACCTCCGCGACCCTCCACGATACTCCAGCTGCTCAGTGAAATGTGCTTGGAAGTGCCAAAGACTTAAAAGACCGGTAAGGAGCTCAGGCGGGTGGGTGGGCCCTCCAGAGCACTGTACCGGAACATTATCCGGTGCTCTGTGCAGGGTCTGGTACTGGGGTGTACTGCCTGCAACCCGCCACTGAGTGCTTGGGACACCTCCTCCAAAAATGGGATTATTTTAGAGAAATGTCTAATTATCCTACCACTTTTCCTTTAAGGGTAAAGGAATAAATATACTTTACTAAAGTAAAGCATATTTCTTCCTCTTAATAATGTTAAGTGGCTCCCATAAGGTTGCCGTTTTTCATGGCAATCATGAGAGGTGGGTGGGCTTCAGACAAAGCCTTAAAGTCAGCCTATAATTTCTATGGTGGAATAGAGTCTCAAACGTGAGTCTCTGTGATCCCAGTATAAGACTATAACCACTACACCATACTGCCTTTCACAGTATTAAATAAACAAAATAGGACATGCCACTTTAGAATTGACAGATTAATAAACAAAAACTCAGTTGGCCAGCACTGTTGAGAAAATAAAAGTGAAATTATGGATCTTAATGAAACATGTACCTTTGTAATGTAATATTTTAAAAAATAACACAATTGAAGTAATGATTTGCTACATTTTTTAAGCTCTTGTTGAAATCAACTCTAGCCCCTATGGTCAGTTATAACTAGTTTTCATTAAGAAAGAGTCCTGAAGAGAGAATGTATATTCCCACCAATCTAAGTTCCGCTTTAAATATATTGGTAGACATCTAAGGCAAGCACATGGAAGAGAAAAGCTCACTATGGCTAAAATCTCACTTCAATAACTGTTTTAAAATTATGGGAGATCAACACACCATGAAATGGAGGTGTTTATTTTTATTTTTTTAAATGAAACATCATAAGAAATGCAAGTACATTCACCTTTGAATATCAGCAGATGCTTGTCTCCTGCAGGAACAGCTGCCTTCAAAAGTTACAGCAGGGTTTCTGTGGCAGAAATACTTTATACATAGAACTCCTTTATCCAAAAAGTGAGGTGCCACTGACTTAAACTCAAAAGGCAAGAGCACACTTGACAATTGATTATAAAAGATATCCACTAGATTAGATTTTTTTTTTATCTGTGTTCTGTCAGAAACTTTAAAAAAGCAAGGATCTCATCCCACTGCTTAATCTTTCTTATTGGAGATTAATCAGAAGTGAGGGAAAATATGGAAGTTCTAATCTTTTGTGCTGTTTTCAGCTTGCTGAATTGTTTTATTTCTGAAAGCCAGTTTGAGCAACTCCTGTTTTGGAAGGGAAAATAAAACTGAAACAATCTTAGAAAAATAATCGATCAGAAATGGTGGCAGGGAGCAATTTCATCAGTTTGACTTCTCATAAATGGATGGTTTGTGACTGACCACAAAAGCTGCAGTATTATTTTATGAGAAGACTGATGACTTCCAAATGTGCCCACAGCATCAAAAAGATGTTTATCCCCAGCCTGTAATTTTGAGTGATTCTGAATGATGTTTTCTAATCCCAAAAGTACAGTGTATCTCAAGTTAAACCTGACTTCTGATAACTTGATGGACACATATATTTATTTTATAAATTTATTTATTAATCAAACCACTTGTCTCACCAAAAGTGAATCTGGACAGTGCACAACAATCTGATAAAGCAACAAATGTGAAAACAATATAACATATACAAATCCAGTTTAATAAATATGATAAAAAACAAAGATACAAACCTAGGCAAAGGGACAATGATGAATGGAACCTCAACAATGGAACCCTCTGCCAGGGGTGTCAAACTCATGGTGTCATGGTGGCATCACAGGACTCCCCCTCTCATTTGCTAAACTAGGTATGGTCGTGGCCAGTGCATGACACATCTGGCCCGCAGGATGCAAGTTTGACAGCCCTGGTCTAAGCAGTCTCCTGACCCCTGGTAGCTTCAATCCTGATAACAAAGCCAGGTCTTGAGGGTCTTTTGGAATAGCAAGAGGGATGGAACTAACTTAATTTCAGGGAAAGGGATGTTCCATAAAGTGGGCATCTTGGCGGAGAAGGCACATCTCCTGTGACCCATCAAATGCAGCGTGCTAGCTGATGGTACCTGTTGCATGTCCTCTCTACTGATGTAACTGGTGTAACCAGGGAGAGGTGGTCCCTCAGATAGTCCACTCCCATGCCATGAGGGTCCCATGCTGTTCCCATGCTATGAATATTCTTGGGAACAATATGGAAGTTATTTTCTGTTGAAGTCTTCCAGGTTATATTTCAGCTGCAGTAGAACATTGCTACAAATATTTATTAATATCAATCTGAACATCTGTGGAGAAACCCCCCCCCCCCTTTATTCCTGTGTGCTTGAAATATAAAAGTAAAGGTTCCCCTCGCACATATGTGCTAGTTACTGACTCTAGGGGGACAGTACTCATCTCTGTTTCAAACCAAAGACCCAGTGCTGTTTGAAGACGTCTCCGTGGTCATGTGGTCGGCATGACTAAATGCCAAAGGCTCATGGAACACTGTTACCTTCCCACCAAAGGTGGTTCTTATTTTTCTACTTGCATTTTTATGTGCTTTCGAACTGCTGGGCTGGCAGAAGCTGGGACAAGTAATGGGAGCTCACTCACTTGAGTAACAGGAGGTCACTTGAAATATATAAAAGTTAAAATACAAGCATCTGCTGAGGAGCAAACAATGTGAATTATGACATAACTAAGAAAATACAGAACATATGTACCTGACACAAAGGCAGAGTCTATCAGGGGTGTCAAACTGGTGGCCTTTAGGCCAGATGTGTCATGTGCATGCCACGGCCACCCCTGCTCTGTGAAGGGGGAGGTGTCGCAAAACATTACATGATGGCCATGTGACACGGTGAGTTTGACATCCGTGGTCTAAATCTGTCTCACCAACGGGTACACTGGGTGATGGATGATTAGAATTGGATTCCAAGACTTCAGGAAGGAGTCAGTTAGAGAAGACTAATACATAGCATCTTTTTTTTTCTCTTTTACTGTTCATACTGCTTCAGTTTAGCCATGCAAGAAACTTAACCTCTTTATAATTCTGAGAACTTCTTCAACAGACTGGACTTTAATGTTATAAAATCATTTTATTATTCTCATAACAGCTAGTTCTAATGCTTCCCTCCCCTTTTACTTCCTACAGTTATTCAGCACTACAATGGCCCCTTTGTATCAGCACTAAGTGCTGACCTTGCATCTTCTCCACTGTGCTACTAGGTAATAGGTATAAATACTGAAACCCAGCAGCTCTTGTGCTGGAATGTAACTAATTTCAAAGCTATAAGGAAAGATTAGCTGCTATTGTAACTAGGAAAATGGAAGCCAATGACTATTTCCTATTACCGTATCCCATTCCATCTCACATAGACACAAAAAAAATGCTACTGAAAAATGCAAGATACTTTTTATTTTTGGAACAGCTTTGAATATTTGGAGCAAATATGAATTTTCTTTGAGAATGTATCATTTGGAAATGCCATTCTGGGACAAATCATTCTCTCTAGAATTACTTTTATTACTTTTATTCTTAGTTGTCCTATATTTAAAATGTAATTATTTAAAAAAGAAAGCAAACTTGGCAGTAGTAAACTGGTGACTGAGATTTCATTACTGTGAAATGAGATATGCTCATTTCTGATTTTTATTTTAAAATTAACAGGCAGATGTCACAGAAACTAGTTTCTACATGATTCAGAGAGAGAAAGAAAAAGAAAATAGGTCCAATTTTGAATGTTGGTGTTTAAAATTGCTCCTGAGCTGAGTGGATGGTGATTGGTGAGACATATAGATTGCCAACAATTACATCTGCTCTTTAAAATGGTTGTGATCACATAGGTAACAGATAACATTGCAGGCAAGTCACTCTGAAGGTACATGAGATGCAACCAACTTGCCAATGCTAACCATGTTTGGATCTAGTCAGTGACTATGTTGTGGTCTGCTGCTGGCCTGTGGAGCTAACAGCAGAGTCAGGCAGTGAGGATGTTGGGAAGGAACATGGGACAGTCCTGGAGTCTGGGGTGGGCTCTTGGATGAGGGCTCTGCATTGGAGACAAAGAGGGGGCCAGGGCCATCTGGGAGTTACTGTATGTGTTGCCTCTGGAATCAGACATCAGCAAGGAAGAGGAACAGGGGGAGTCTGTTCCCAGTGCGTGCATTCGCAGAGATACTAGAAGACAAGAACAGTTAAGACAAAAGGGGCGACTCGGCAGTAAGACTTGGAGATGATTGGGCTCTCCCATAAGACATAAGGAAGGAGCACAGGCATGTGAGCCTTTGCAGGAAGCAACTTTGTTCGTTCTGGTCAGTTTAAATTCTGAAGCTTGGTTTTGACTCTATGCTCCATGTAGCATTTCAAAGCTAATTGGCAATTAGGTTTTGGCAGCGTTTCAAGGGAGATAAAAGTGGATGCTTATCAGCCTTATCCTGAAAGACTTTAGCAGACTTCTATCAGACTCTTTACAAACTATTTGTGACTCATTACGGGCTATGAATTAACATAATAGCAGCAAACTGGATTAAATTAAACCAATAACATAAGACTGAATTGATGTATAAGTGTAGAGAGCCAGGCTCTTTGTGTAGTACATTAACAGATAAATGGATTACAAGCACTTTTAGAGATAGGATTGCCATAGTTAAGATGTACTATCATTTCATAGTTATAATTATATCTGCTTTAAATAGTTCCAGTGGGAGATCATGGCGAGGAAAACTTTTTGGCCTTGATGAATAATTATTCATAAGCAAATTGAAAGGTGAGCATATTGTTTTATTTCAGAATAATAAAACTTCACATGAATTCATCCACACATTATCTACTAACTAAATTTAAACCTTCTTTAGAAATAGAAATGAAAAATAAAAATTTATCAAATGTAAAAAAAAGCTATGAGATGAATATCAAAAAGAGCATTAAGCAAGAAATAAGGAGGAATCATAGAGTGCTACTCAGCCTTAGGAGACAAAATTAGATGAAATATTTATTTATTAGATTTTTATCCAAGCTTTTTTCATATTCAATTTAAGGTGACAAACATGCCTGATAGTCCTTCCTTCTCCTATTTTGCTCACAACCCTGTGAGATGACTTGGGGCTGAGAGAGACCAAAGTTACCCATCCAGTTTTCATTGCTCAGGTGGGACGAGAACTCACAGGATGTCCTGATTTGGTAATTTGACAAACAGCCACACTTGCCTTGGGCTAATGCAGATTTAACAGAAATGAGCGTTTGCTTGTTACAGATGTAGAATCTTGAATGTTGTTGGTCATCTTGGCAACTATTACATATCTGATACCATAGAGGATGTAGACTCCATGTTACATGAATAGATAGTCATGTATCTCCAATATTTTCTGTTCATTTCAATCTATGGAACCATATGTTTACTTTATAGAAAGTTACTGTATTTGAAGGGCTATTTCTGGTTCTTCACTCAAGTCTTTGATGAGTGTGAGCAAGATATTTGGCCCCATTCCTTCTGGTCAGTCATGCTTGCCATCTTTTATTGATTTCATTGTAATTTCTTTGCTTGGTTGTAATGAATTACCCAGAGTCATTGAAATGGGGTGGCTTACATTATGTTGTTGTTGTGAGGTCCTTGGTGTTCTCTGAACATTGTTGTTTTCTTGTAGATGTTTCATTGATATTTCATTAATATCATCAGGGCCATCAGTAGCATCAGTAATACTTTGCAATTCAAACATTTTATTAGATTATAGAATAAAATACAAAAATACAAAAGCAAATAGTAAGATACAGTGGGGAGGAAAAGGGGGAAAACAATTGAGGAGGAAAGGAAGAGAATTTTAAAAAAGTGTTGACTTCCAACTCTCTCTGTTGCAGTAGAATAAAGCCATAGTAGTAGTAGTAGTAGTAGTAGTAGTAGTAGTAGTAGTAATAGTAGTAGTAGTAGTAGTAGTGGTGGTGGTGGTGGTAGTGGTGGTGAAAAACCTCTTACATGCGATTATAATGATCAGTTCAGTTTCTTAGTCTATTCCTGCATTTAAAAAAGAATATGCAATAGTACATTGGCGTTACATTTATTGTTATTATTAATGTCACAGTATATTGTTGTTTTTATTGTTGTTGTTATTAGCTTCACATTATGGGAACTTATAAACTGTTTTATATAGGTTTTTCCTTGTATCAATGTATGTTTAGCAGAATCAAGTTGGAAGAAACCTTGGATGTCTTCTAGTCCAATCCCAGGCTCAAGCAGGAGTCCCCCATGCCATGAAAATAACTGTCCAATTAATTCTTAAAATACTTTAGTGATGGGGGACCACATCTGAAGGCAACCCATTCCACTGATCAATTGTTTAACTGTAGGAAATTATTCCTTATTTCTAGTTTGGATCTCTCTTGATTAGTTTCCATCCATTGCTTTTTGTACTGCTGTCAAGTGCTTTGAAGAATAGGTTGACTCCCTCTTCTTTGTGGCAGCCCATTAGATATTGGTACACTGCTATCATGTCTCCCCCAGTCCTTCTTTTCATTAGATTAGATGTACCCAATTTCTGAAACTGATACTCATAAGTTTCAGTGTCCAGTCCCCTAATCATCTTTGTTGCTCTTCTCTGCACTCTTTCTGGAGCCTCAGCATATTTTTTATTTGATTGTATATTTCATGCTTTTCTGGATCTAAGCTTTAATCAGCCTTGACAGATTGTGTTTTTGTGTTTGTGTTTTGTTTTGATTACAAATGTTCTCTTTTTGGTAATATATCTATGCCCTACTTCAGCTTTTATTTTGGATACTTCCATAGGAAAGAAACTATATGAAATTCCATGAACCTGGGAAAACCTGTAAAGGATGCTTAATCTCTTCGTATTTTGGGTTATATATTTTGAGTTTTTATTGATGACTGCACATGTTTTATTCTTAGCACAACCAAGACTCCCAGGAACACATTTTGCTGCTAAATTACATGGTCTATGACTCCTTCAGAACAACGCTATTAAGGATATGAACCCGAAGTGTTTGTTCTGCTTAATGAAATTGTGATGGGGCCTGTTCTGGAGGCAACCAAGGAGATGCCAAAAAACATGGTCTCATGTTTTATTAAAGTGCATATCAATGAAGATGTTCTTGTGGAAGAGAACAAAATAAAATATTCATGCTCCAACAAAATGTGCAATAAAAGCCACTGGAAAGAGTGGTGGTGCCCTGCTACTAGCATCATTTCAGTGTACAATATTGTGATCAACTCCCAGTGTAGATTAGCACCCCGATGCTCACTTTTTTTTACAATCCCTAAAAAACCACAGCAGACAAATATAATAGAGGTTATCTTAATCTGTCTCTTTTCTTGATACAGAGACATTTAAGGAAAATAAATATTTTCTATTCAAAGAAATACAATAGAAAGGGAGATACAGTACATGTCTTTATCAGTGGCTAAAATACCCTACAGAACTAATTTTATTTTAGATAAAACACCTATTAAAATTTGAGAGAAGCTCTCATTTCCAGTATCAGCTGTTCTTTTTTTGACAAGCTAATGTCCATTCATCTGGCTTGACACCTTTGTTCCAACTGTTATGGTTGGTCTGATAAGCTTCATTTCCTTCTTTGATGACTCTGGGGTAAAGCACATTGACTTTATCTGTGCCTATGTAAAATTTGGAAGCACTGATTGAATAGGAGAGCTAGGAATAACATAATCAGTGAAAATGGAGAGGAAATGTAAGTTTTGTCTGCTCTGCTATACTATTGAGGAAAATCCTTCTTGGAAAACTTTTATTTGATTTGTGGGGAAACATGAGCTTATGGCAAGACTTCATTCGAATGCAAATGCAAGCTGTGATATTATTTTTAAATAAATAAAGCATCTAGCTTCCCCCAAAGGAATTTATGGATGGGATTAGCTCAATAAACTTCACAGTATTAAGTGAGATATATAACCTAAGGTTTGAGATACTTTAACCTAAGGTTTGAATTCCTACTTTCTCTGCTATAATATTGTATTTGTCTTCAAAAGTGTTCGAAATCATGCCTAGAATTTGGGTTTTTGTTTTGTTTTATGCACTGCTATCTGCAACAGGACACCATCTTGTATCATTTCCAAGGCAGGTCATAGCACAACACAGAGTTTGAAAGCTTGACTCCAACTTCTGTGGAATATTTTTGAATTACAAATAATACAGCATTACCCCATGATCAGATTGCCAAAATTGCCATGAATTCTGAATTTTTTTTCCAAAGGTGCTTTCAAAAGGCAACTGGACCTACTTTCCTCTTTTTTTCTCCTTGAAAACATTTCACTTCTCATCCAAAAAGCTTCATTCCAGTTCAGTTCAGCTTCTTGGATGAGAAGCAGAATGTTTTCAAGGAAGAAAAACAACAAAGAAGTTTCAGTTGTCTTTTGAAAAGCATCTTTGGGAGAACCATGGTCTGGATGATTGAGAATCTCCATAACGCTTGTGGAGAACAATGGTTGGGGAAGGCTTGTAAATTGATTCCATCCAAACCTGCTGCATACCTAGTGCAGATATCTGATTAGATTTAAAATTTGTACATACATCACATTTAATTTTTGAATGATTATGAGATAATCTCTATTTGAGCAGACGTGCTTGTAGCTTACTTTTAGCTACTGCTACAATCCAGGTCTAGATAGGAAGTCCAAAAAAACGATACGTGGAAAACAAAAGTTGTGAAAGTATTTCAATATTATTTTCTTTACAATATACAGCTTTTTTTATTTGGGAATATGAAGAATCAGTTTCTTTGCTTAGATAATAAAAAATTAAAAGCTCAGATCCAATGTATAAAAAGCAAATAATTTCTTACAAAAGAAGAATTATCTAGAAGCACTGTTTTTTTTTTAAAGAGGTCTCCATTCTATTCCTTTATTTGCCATTACACAAAGGAGTTCAGATAATTTTTGAGCCCTGCACTTTAGCTAAATGAAATCCAGATTTCAACATGTGGAGAGATATATCTTTTAAAAGCAATCTTCAAAAGCCCTAGTGCTTTCCTAATAGACCACATATGCAATGCTCATGCATAGGAGAATAAACTCACTTCAGCTGTTAGGGAATGCTCAACATAGTTTGCATCTTATACAGCTTGCTTTTTATCCCACATTCTTCTTCCCTCAGGCAGTTCTATGCCTCCAGCCTTGTTAGCCAGAGGGCAAACCCACTAGGAGTAGGGAAGAGAGCATATACGTCATTGGCCTCACCACACATGATCAATATCCAACAAAATAGTCTGGTATGGTTCACTTGCATAAGGTTCCCTGAGCACTCCATATGCTGACAATTCTAGCAATGATGAAAGACATAAGACAATCCTCAGGAGCCTCCTTTGTTAGGGAGGAAAAAGGTGCCAAATTAATCTCTTTTTGCTGCGTTGTAACTCTTCAAAGATCTTTATTTATTTATTTGAAGGATTTTTTAAAGCTAACCTTCAGCAAAGCTGTGCAGGTACAGCAAGAACCAGGATTATGAAACAAAATCAATAGACAACATTAAAATCACACTTAGGCAAACAAGAGAGAAGATCAACAATGTTTGGCATAAATCTTCAGGAGACCAGATGATACACACATAATATTGATGTTACATGTTTTAATGCCTGAGCAAATAGCTGTTAGAATATCTTCACAGGGGGCACGAGGAGAGTTGCTCTGAAAAGGGAACTTCATAAATAGCTTCTAAAAGTAAAAATGCTTTCCTCTGGACCCAAAAATTGATCTATAGACAAACATTATCATGAACCTTATTTGCTGCACTGGAATCATAGATCTCTAGGAATATGTTATCATCAGAAAACAACTTTTGGTTACAGTGGCTAATGGTGGACCCTGCAATCAGATCACCAGATCATAATATTTGGATTGCTTTATAAACTAATAAACTCCTGGCCCAAAATACTGAATCATTTTTCCCTGAATGACAATATGGAACGAGGCCTGTCCTTCTGCAATGTAGCTAATTTGTGAATGTAAAACTCTAGATGGGTGTTTGGCACAAGAATAAACAGAAAAAGACAAAACACAGCTGACCTTGTTTTGAAGTCCTAAAGGGTTGAATGCTGCCTTAGCAAAATGTAGAGGAAACAGTACATTTTCAATTTTTCATACTGTTCACCTAAACCCTAGCTATATTGTAATATATAACCAGATATTTATTACCAACCATTAACAGGCCACAAGGGACTTCCTTTCATGAAAACAAACTAGGGTAATAGCTACATTTCTGGAAATTCTCACTGCTTGGAGAATGCGAGATGTGTAACAATTGTTATTCAATAAGAAATATTGTAGGCTTGTCAGTTAAAAAAGAGCATTATCATTTTTGTAAGTATCAGAAATGGGTATATGCATCCCTGAGGGTGAAGTTGTATTCCTCAGGCAATAGGCATGAACAATTTAAGAATTGAACAAGAAACCACTTTTATTGCAAAACAGTTTACAAAATAAATTTTGATACTTAGCTTAGCAGTGGTTGTGAATTATTACTACATTGCATTGTTATGTCTCTTCCTGTCTTGTCATAACATCTACAGATAACATGATTTCTAAGTTTCTTTTCTCCTTCTGATAAAATATTTTGCTCCACCTTCTCCCTTTTACAGCTTCATTACTTACCATCATTACCATTTTATCTCTCACATCCAAAATTCTCGAGAAAATTTGATGTCTTAAGCTTTTTAATGGTTTATTCTTCCAAATCTTTCCTCTCTCCTATCCCACAATCTGGCACAGCAAGACCAGAGAATAAAATTGATAAAGGTAAAAGTTCTGCTGCCATGCTATGATTTAACTGACTTACTTCTTCTTTGTCAAACTGGATCTTTAGTTCTTGTATCATCCTGTCTCTGAGTCTCAACTACAGTAATGATCCTCCATCAGCACCTTTTCTATCCTCTGGTTCATTCTGCTCTTTGTAAGCAAAGATCTTCAGCTCCTTTTCCACTGGCTCAGTGTGTTCCAGCATTGCCCCAGGCCATTTTCATCAAACAGCATCTGTAATAGCATCACCTAATTTTCATGGGAGTTCTCAGTAATAATAGGAAGACACACAGGATGGCAATCATAAGAAACAACAACTATTATATCTTATCCCCATACTGCATCCGCATAACCCTAAAATTCAATGGGGTTTAGGAGGGAAGAGAGAGAGAAAGAGGGAGTGTGTGAGGAAGGGGGATTTCCTAAACCCCATTGAATCCAGAGGAGGGAAGAGAGAGAGAAAGAGGGAGTGTGTGAGGAAGGGGGATTTCCTAAACCCCATTGAATCCAGAGGAGGGAAGAGAGAGAGAAAGAGGGAGTGTGTGAGGATGAGGGATTTCCTAAACCCCATTGAATCCAGAGGAGGGAAGAGAGAGAGAAAGAGGGAGTGTGTGAGGATGGGGGATTTCCTAAACTTTAGGAAATCCCCCATCCTCACACACTCTTTCAGCCTCTTTCTCCCCTCTTTCTGGATTCGCTCCGAAGTTTTTAAAATTACCTCTTCTGTAGAGACCAGGTTATCAGCCACGTGAGACACACACTGTGTTTCTATCAGTAATCCCCTCCTCAAACAACAACATGGAGAAGCAGCAGTCCAGGGCGGGGGCGGGGGGAGAGGCTGAGCTTGGACAGCCTCGGAGGCAGTTGCTAGCTAGCTCCAAGAGAGAAAGGAAGAGATAGGGGAGGAAGGAGGGGCTGCTCAAAGCAACAGAAAAAGAAAAAATCCGTGAGGGAAGTCCGCGGTCTCCACATGGAGTAAGTCTTCTTCTCCCTCAGCCATTGGCAACAGCTCCCAGGTATGTGCGGGCGGGAATGCGCTCGTCTCGAAGAAGAATATACGCTCCCAGTTGCTAGGAGAGCCTCGGCGGCTGGAGGCTTTTTTGTAATTTTAAAAAAAATCAGGAGTTTTTTTTTTAAAAAAACGGGACACGGGAAAAATTGTGAAAAAGCGTGACTATCCTGCCAAAAGCGGGCCATCTGGTCACCTTATAATACACTTTTCTCAGAAGTTTATTTGAGCAAGAACTTCAATAGCTGTTTGTTTAATATTGAGTGGAAGGAAAAACTAAAGCTTAGAAGATTGAAGAAAAGTGCTGAGGAACTTCAACTTCAAATGTATTGCATTTACATTGTGGCCTTTTTAATCTGATTGAGGAATAACGTTTGCATTTCCATGCAATTGCAATAGCTTTTGCAATTTCCATTCAGTGCCTTAAACACCATTTTTGAGCTATTTGTCTCTTGGCTTGGCTTTTTTCCCCAGACCTAAAGAAACACTGACTCCCAACCCTACAGTTTTATTTATATAACCCATTAATTAATACAAAATTGGGATGCAAGCCATAGCAAATAAGCATTCATGGAAAGACTTCTGGCCTTTGGTAATCCCTTTATTATGGAACAATACTGAAGAAATCAAATGCCTGCAATAAATCAAGAGATTAATAACAGGCTGGAAAAGGTACAAGTTAAATTGTGACTTGCACAAATCAATGGTTTTATTCCTGCCCCTATTCACAGCAACAGGAAAACATGGTTAGAAATCACTTTATACAAATGAATACCTACTTTAATCTTTGATCCAATCAGTAAATAGAATAGGCTCAAAACAGAGCTTGTTCTGTCTTTTGCCTTCCTTCCCTGTAGTGTATATTATGTCAAAGACATTTTCTGGGAAAAGAGACTACAATGACTTGGTTTGAAGAAAATGCCCTTGAACTTAAAGCTAATAGGCTCAGTGGGTAGCTTATCATTTCAGAGGTAAACAAAATTTAAAATCCAGAAGAAAAAGATCTCAGAATCTTTCCCAGCTGCTTCATGTGGAAATGAGCATAAACAATCATGAACCTTCGGGGAAATTCATTCACCAAGAAAGTCTCTCAAAGGTAGAGAAGGGCAAGCTTTGTGTCCAGAATTACCTAATGTTTCCAAGACAACAAAGATACTCCTATTTCTAACTTACTTTTTATTTTCAGATTGGAAGGAAGACTAGTCAGGAGTTTAGTTCTAGCTAGATTAGCAAACTTGATCTATGAAAATCCAATGTCACTTCTGCACAGTCATGATCTCAATCCATGCTGATTTCATGACTTTTGTATTGTATAATTATCACCTATCTTTGTGCCAAAGCTGTTTTACCTGTGAATGTGAAAATACTATTATAGCTCTGTAAATGTTGCTTCAGGAGTCTGAGTATATCCCTGAGTATATCTGCAAGGGGCAGTGAGAATTCTTGCCTTGCCTCACCTCCCAAATCCTGGGCTTCTGTTGTACCAACTTGCTATCTTGATAAGGAAAAGGTGCCCAAGTGTAGAATTGCTGCTACATCAGCTTTATAAATTGTAGGGAGCTGGAAGACTTTGCAGATCTGCTGCCATGACAACTGCGAAGCTTTAGAGAGGTTTCAGTGCAAGGTTTTGTTTTTTTAACACGCTGCTTTGCCATCGCACAGCTTTCCCTCAAAGTGTTTCTGGGATTTTTTTTAATAAAACATATTTTTTTAATGTTCACAAATACAAGTTCGCATATGGACGGAGCATAGGAGAGGGGAAAACACTTGAAATTGTTGTACTGGTTTGCGGAAAGGAAAAAAGGACAAGAAGGTTAGTTTAAGCATAAATCTAATGAAATTGAAAGCATGGATTAAGGCACTCAGTTATTGACCAGCTTGAAATGATAGCAAGCAGGCACTGTGACACTGACAGGTTCTTGTACTCAGATATTGGACAGAAACAGCAAGAAAAGATCGCCTGAAGGCTCTCTGGAAGCTCCAATCTTTGCAGACATACTATATGTTGGGGTCTATAATATCCTTTTAAAAATATAATTTCTATTGAAAATTTAAAAGTAAATAAAGCTAATACAAACATATAAAGTAGGAAAGAAATCAAAGCTGAAAGTGGAGGAGAGGAGAAAAAAGAAAAAGAAAAATTAGAAAGAAAAGAAATAATTTTGAATCTTCATAATAGCAGTTATAAATTTACCTCTTTCTCTAAAGTTACATTGTGATTCCCTTTTTTCTAGGCAAGGCTAGGATAGGCTAGGGTAGGCTAAGGTAGAGTAGAGTAGAGTAGAATAGAATAGAATAGAATAGAATAGAATAGAATAGAATAACAGAGTTGGAAGGAATCTTGGAGGTCTTCAAGTCCAACCCCCTGCTTAGGCAGGGAACCCTACACTATTTACGACAAATGGTTATCCAATCTCTTCTTAAAAAGTTCCAGTGTTGGAGCATTCAGAACTTCTGGAACAACTTTTTGAACCAGTTATTCCATTGATTAATTGTTTAACTGTCAGAAAATTTCTTCTTAGATCTTGTTGCTTATGTCACCCCAGTCCTTCTTTTCATTAAATTAGACATACCCAATTATAGTAACCATTCTTTATATGTTTAAGCCTTCAGTTCCCTAATCATCTTTGTTGCTTTTCTCTGCACTCTTTCTAGAGTCTGAACATCTTTTTTACATTATGGCAACCAAAACTGGATGCAGTACTCCGAGAGTGGCTTTACCTAGGGATTATAAAGTGATATTAACACTTCACGTGAACTTGATTCTATCCCTCTGTTAATGCAGCCTAGAGCTCATGAGAAAGTGTTGACTTTTTGGCCCACTGCTGGTTCATATTTAATGATTGTCCACTAGGACTCCAAGATCCCTCTCACAGTTACTACTATTGAGCGAGGTACCACATATATCGTACCTGTGCATTTTGGTTTTCGTGCCCTAACGTAGAACCTTACTTTTTTTCACTATTGATTTTTATTTTGTTAGATAGCACCAGTGTTCAAGTCTATTCTGTCTAATAATCAAAACCATAAAGATATATGGTTATTCTTTTCTTTTTCATGCAAAAAGTCTGTAAAAGATTTCCAGACAACAGTAAATGTAGATATTGCCTTTTCTCTGACTAAAGAAGTCAATTTGGCCATCTCAACAAGTTCCATCATTTTTACTAATCAATCCTCCATTGTGGGTATTGCCAAATCTTTACATCTTTGTTCACAGAATAATCTTGTTGCAGCTATCATGCACAAAAATAAGTTTCATATTTTTCCAGCTGTCTTCTATAAATACAAAAGAAAAATCTCTGGTCTCAATTGTATATTAATTTTTAAAACCGTCTGAATCAATGTATTTATTTGAATCCATAATTTTCTAACATTTTTTTACATATCCACCAAACATGATAAGATGTCGATTCTTGTTCATATTTCCAACATAAATTTATTTATACATTCTCGGGTTACATATACCAATTTTTTATTTTAAAAAATCCTCTTTAAGATTATAACATAGTACAAATTTCAATCCTTTCAACCCATGGGAACAATTTCCCCTTTGTTCCACTTATAGATAGATTACAACAAAAATTTTAGCCAATTTTATCATACATTACTTGTTCTTCTTTTCAGTAAAAGCTTATATATTTTAGTTATTATTTATTCATCTTTTGTAACCAGTTCTATTTTAAACTTGATATTAAAAACTGTATCTTAATTTGTTTACTTTAAACCTTTCTAATACTTTTTAAATAAGAGAACCACTGATAACTATATCCCTATGTCAACAATTCTTCTCTTGATTTTATTTCACATGCCCCTTCTCAAAAATCTAGTATCTGGCAAGAAGTCATGCCTATGAGTTCTCATGCTTAAAATACATCTTGTGCTGAGAGTCACAAAGATGTTTTTGGGCACAGGATTGTATCTATCCCATATTCTCAAATACACATTATCCTTGACCCGCCCCCCCCCCCCCCCCCCCGGTCACCCAATTCCTACAACAACAAAGTTCCTTAACTGGTAATAAAATGGCATTGCATAAAATGGCATTGTCTGTATTATTACAATAGTTCATAATTTCAGCTAGATGGGTGAAATACAGGAAATATTCTGGCAGAGCATTAATTCACAATAACATCCAAATGACTTGTGCAGTCACAATGTAAGATGCATCATCTTGTACTTATGTGGCAATTTCAATACAAAGTATGTAAAGTGTAGAATTTGTATTGCAGTATTGCAAAGCATCTTTCATTACTTGTCCCCTTGAAAATACCTATTCTTCTCATGTGAGAATAAGAATGTTATTGTTTCTTAAGTAATAATGATTGTCAAAAATAACACAGAGCAGCTGTGGTTGATTGGTATTGGATTAGGACATAGCCTTCAAACATAAAAGCTCACTGAGTGAGCAGTCATTCTTTCTCTTCGTTTACTTATGTAATAAGATAATTGTGGAGAGAAACCATCTACAAAGCCTAGAGAACAAGTGGCATTTAAACTAATAAATAATAATAATAATAATAATAATAATAATAATAATAAGAACTCCGCCATTGCCGGTCCCAAGCCTGGATGAGAAAGGAGGAAGGTTGGGATCAGGTTGGCATCTGGTCCCGTAAAAAACCCCCCGCCAACCCATACAATATGGTGAAAAAAACAAATAAGAATTCCATACCGCATCGGTCGTCGCGCGGGTTAACAAGGGCCGCGGCGGATGTTGGGGTCCCTGGACATCCGTCGACAAGTGGGCTACAAGTGGACCAGCCAACAAAACGACAAAAATATAGTGCAGATGAAAACCGTGCCATAATGGCCTGTTACTACAACTCAGAGCCAGAAAAAAGAGGCTATTTAAAGCGAATGTATGAATTATGGAAACAACAATATCCAGATTCAAATGTTAGTGAACAACGACTAGCAGATCAAAGGCGATTTATTATACGGAATAAAGTGTTTAGTGAAGTTGAACATGAGGAAATTCAGGCAAATTGCAAAACCCAAAAAACAATATCACAAGCGGAAATAACTGATATTCAAGACACAACTAAAGACATTATAGTAGAACTCCCAGAAGAAGCTCTTGGGGAGGAAATAACACCACCACCACTAGAACCAGTTATCACTGAACCAACTGATGAACTAACTCAAAAACAAAAAGAATTGAAGGATAAGATCATGGAGCATTTTCTGCTTAATGAGGAAAGGCAACGTTTACCAACACTAAAAACTGTGCCTAAGAAAATTTTGGCCCCTATCATGAAAATGGTTAATGCAGTGTTTTCAACAATTGAACCGGGATCCATCTTGGAAACAAACCAGTTAATGTACAGCGCAGCTGTAATAGTCACTAATGAACTAGGCATTAAAATTAAAGTACCTAGTCATACAACAGAAAAAGCATCAAAGCCAAAGTGGAAAATCCGTTTAGAACAAAAAATAAAAAAATTAAGGGCAGATGCTAGTAACTTAAAGAACATGCATGAGCAACGGCTTAAAAACAACAAAATCATAGATCGGCTAATCAGGAGATATAGATTGGATACAAGAAACATCAATGAAGCTGTAGAGATTGTAAAACAGCAGATAACAGCAACAGCTAGAAAAATTGAAAGATATGAGGCACGAATCATCCAATATAAACAAAATCAGCAATTTCGATCAGATCAACGGCGTTTTTATCAAAGTCTTAATGTAAATGGTGACACCAAAAGTGAAAAACCAGAAAAACAGGCCACAGTTGAATTCTGGAAAGAATTGTGGGAAAATGCAAAGGACTACAACAAGGAAGCAAAGTGGATACATGACTTTGAGAAAAGCATTGGCAACAAACAAATGCAAGTATTAGAAATAACAACTGAGATGGTCAAAAATCGAGTTAAAAAGGTAAAGAATTGGACATCACCTGGAAGTGACCAATTACATGGTTTCTGGCTCAAATATCTGACCAGTTTACATGCAATATTGGCCAGGCAACTGAATGAAATTTTACAAAAGGGCCAAATTGATGAATGGTTGACAACTGGAAAAACATACTTGATTCAGAAAGATCCAACTAAAGGAACAACACCAGAAAACTATAGACCAATAACATGCTTGCCAACAACCTTCAAATTACTCACAGGCATTATTGCAGATAACATGATGGATTATTTGGAAACAAACAACATCTTGCCAGTAGAGCAAAAAGGCAACAAAAGAAGGAGCAGGGGCACAAAAGATCAGCTTCTAATTGATAAAATGATATTAGAAAATTGTAAGAACAGAAAAACGAACTTGAATATGGTCTGGATTGATTACAAAAAGGCATTTGACTCACTGCCACATAGTTGGATCATAAAATGCTTAGAAACAACTGGCATTAGCAAAAATATTACATCCTTTACTGAAAAGGCAATGAAACAATGGAGAACTGAGTTGGCAGTAGGGAATGAGAGCTACGGAATGGTTAATATCAAGCGAGGAATTTTCCAGGGTGATTCACTTTCACCTCTTCTCTTCATCATCGCAATGATCCCACTATCAGTAATCTTAAAAAAAATGAAATTAGGCTACCAAACAGCCAAAAAAGCTGAAAAAATTTCGCATTTACTATATATGGATGATTTGAAACTCTATGGAAAGTCAGAAATAGAAATCCAATCATTGACAAATACAGTCCGAGTATTCAGCACCGATATTTCAATGCAGTTTGGCATGGAAAAATGCGCCACTGTATCCATAAAAAGGGGCAAAATCACTGCATCTGAGGGAATTGAAATGCCCAATGGCCAACTAATTAAATGCAAAGAAAATGAAGCCTACAAATACTTAGGCATTCTGCAGTTGGATAACATCAAGCATGGAGAAGTAAAAACTATTGTCAGACGAGAGTACACCAACAGAGTTAGGAAAATTTTGAAATCTAAATTGAATGGTGGAAATACAATCAAGGCCATAAATACCTGGGCAATACCAGTTATAAGATACACAGCTGGCATAGTTAACTGGACACAAACTGATTTGGACCTTTTGGACCGAAAAACCAGGAAACTAATGACAATGCACTACAGTTTACATCCACGTGGTGATACTGATAGACTATATCTGCCCCGAAAATCAGGTGGCAGAGGATTATTACAAGTGAAGCAAACAGTTGAAGAAGAAAAACATGCACTGGCTGATTATTTAAAAGAAAGTCAAGAACATCTATTAATCGAAGTAAAGAGCAAAAATCTACTGAAGGCCCAACAGACAAAACAAGAATACAGAAAAGATGTGATAAAATCAAGAATGGAGAGTTGGCAGAACAAAGCACTGCATGGTCAATTTCTGGAAAAAATAAAAGATAAAGTGGACAGGGAACAAACTTGGTTATGGTTAAAAACAGGTACATTAAAGAAAGAAACAGAGTCACTAATCCTGGCTGCGCAAGAACAAGCTATCCGCACAAATGCCATTAAGGCCAAAATCGAAAAATCCTCTGATGATGCCAAATGCAGACTTTGCAAAGAAGCTGACGAAACTGTTGATCACATTCTCAGCTGCTGTAAAAAAATCGCGCAGACTGATTATAAATTGCGGCACAATTCAGTAGCACAAATGATCCATTGGAATTTGTGCAAAAATTATAATATTAAAACCGCAACAAACTGGTGGGAACATCAGCCTGAAAAAGTCACAGAAAATCAGATGGTCAAGATCTTGTGGGATTTCCGTATACAAACCGACAAAATACTGGCGCATAATACACCAGACATCACACTGGTTGAGAAAAATAAGGTCACAATCATAGACATCGCAATACCAGGTGATAGCAGGGTCGCCGAGAAGGAACATGAAAAAATCGCAAGATACCAGGACTTAAAAATCGAAATTCAACGACTATGGCACAAACCAGCAGTGGTAATTCCAGTGGTAATTGGCACACTGGGTGCTATTCCAAAAGCACTGGAATTACATTTAAAACAGTTAAAAATTGACAAAATCACCATCAGTCAAATGCAAAAAGCCGCACTGCTTGGATCTGCACGAATATTACGAAAATATGTTACGACGTCCTAGGCCCCTGGGTGGGGCCCGACTAGTAACCAATGCCAAATCCGGCGAAACAACTGGCCGCTGTGATACAATTGTACAATAATAATAATAATAATAATAATAATAATAATAATAATAATAATAAATTAAACATTTCAAAAGATCCAGTGTAATACCACATGAAACAGGATTAATATAATCTATGATACAACTATGATAATTAATGTCAAGTCATACTCTTCATAATTTTTATTAGTCACAACATTTCCCCCCAGGAAATGTTGTAAAAAAAAAAGTATGTCAAGTGGTTCTGTCCATCAGCACAATAAACTGAATAAAATATAAAGAAAGATGACCACAAAAAAAGAACTGTGGTGTGAAAAAAAATATCCGAGAAAAACCGAGGGCAACTTTATAGGAAAGTCAATTGGGCAATGGCTCAAAATGTTGTTGACTGTTCCATTCTAAATCTTCTCTTCCCTCCAAGTCATGTGATCCAGAATGGAATATATGTGGCTGAGGTTGTAGATCCAAGTGCCCAGTATACCAAAAATGCATTGAGGCAACATTAGATGGGAGCAGAAACACACATGCTTAACTTTGTTAGGCAGAAGAGATCACAGGTACCTTCTCTGCTCTGCATACTTTTCCCATTTTGTTTTTTCTGCAGTCACATGTGCATGGCTGCTTAGTATGCTAAGCACTATTTTGCTATTATTTTATTATGATCTCTCGCAATCTAATATCTCACCAGGGTTATTCAAGTGGGACTTGTTTCTTCTGAGTGGACTTAATTTAATTATGGTATCCAGTTTTAGTCATGTTCATTACATGTGAATATCATCTTACATAATTAATTCAGGCAGCCAAAGGAGGCAGTTGTGGTTGCACATCCTTCTACCCAAATCAGAATATTGTGCATGGTTTATCTGCAATGATTCCAGCACACAAATGCAAAATTGAAACTACACATCATTTAGTCCTATTAAGTGCAATGCATACAGCACATGAACCAACTTTGCCATGTAAAAAAATACCAATGTCGTACCAGTGAAATACACAGATTAAAACTGGATTGCAATTCTTGGCATTAGAAAGACACATCTCAGGAAAGAATGGGTAATAGCTTATTTAATGGACCAGGAGGTCCATTAAAAAAAAAGAACCACTGAAAAATACCCATAAAGTCTTGTTTAAAAAAGATCAGCTCAGAATGAAGCTATTATTTACCACCTCCAAATTTCATAGGTGTAAAAGAAAGGTACAATTTAGCTGTTCTTTCTTTTGAGAAGATGAGCTGGCTTATGTCATAAATATGTTATTGTGCCACTTGAATTGATAGTGTCCTGTTGTGTCTTGGAAAGAGCTAAGTGGCTGTTTTCTTCTTTATATTAGCACAGTAGATATTTAAACTACTAGCGGAATTCCACCTTTCCAGTTAATCATCAATCACGAAGCTCACATCAGCTTTGGGTTGTTGTTGAACTTCAGTGATTATTATGTGTCTTAGAGCATGGACAAATATTTCTGGGAGAGACTAGTTTACCCTCCAGTTCAACATGTCTAAATTTTTTATCTAGGACAGTAAAAGAAAATATCTTTCTAATGGGTTTCATTTTCCTTGCTCACTGCAGGAAGCTTCTGGCCTCCCTCCAGACTGCAGCCACTCAGTCAAAATCTCATCATGCCCAGGTGAAAAATTGCTTTGTGCGTTTCTCTGTGATTCTCTTTTAGCAAAACTTTGATGGCCTGAATAAAATAGAAGATTGGAAAACAAAGCATAGCGACACAGGAAATGGCAGGAAGCGATGACTTTATTTAGTGGTTTATTTATATATGTATTTAGGTCTTTAATCTACATACTGTAGCACTGATCAAAACAGCCTAAGTAAAAAAGGCAAGTGCTTGACTGCAATCTTAGGGTGTGATATATACAAAGGAGTTCCTATTTCCAGTTCTTTGGTTACATTGAGAATAGGTTCACAGAGTACACAAAAACCAAATTTAAAAAAATAACAACATCTTGTACTTTAGTATGTTGCTAGAACCAGCCTGAGGTTCCCATAAACACACCAGGGATGAAAATAGAGACATCTTGAACAGAACTGTTGTTGCAAATAACATGCCAAATTCTGTATTATTTTTCCAATATTATTTAAGCATACATATCAACTCTGTGACATTGTCCCATCTTTGCCTCTAGCAATTGGAGCTTCTGTACAAATTTGTATATGGCGTTATTCAATAATTCAATAGTCCATTTTAAAAAAAAAATGTGTAAGGGGCCTCGATTCCTGTGGCAAGTCTATGTAAGATGCAATCAAATACTCAATATATTTTAAAAGCAAAAGCAGAAGACCATTCAATAATAATACAATCAACTTCTAACAGCTTGTATTAGTAAAACTTATAAAACATTGCTCCAGTTTATTAATGGGGTCATAGCTCACTTGTCCTGAGACCTGCTAATAACTCTTTATAACCGCCCATATCAAAGTAGTTCTATGTTTATTGGTTGGCTGAGTTTTTGGTGGGCCCTGGAAATATATGACCTACCTCTTTTCATCCTATGATACAAAGGGATTGAGTGACTAATGACTTTTAATGTTACTGAAGCTGGCAAAGCTGAAGTATTTAACTTTTCTTTTAAAAAATGAAGGCTTTTCAGGGATGAAGTTAGTTTTTCCAACTTTGCAGAGGCATAGAACCCTAAACTGGCCCAATGTTAGTGGGGAATTTTAAAAATGTAAAGAAATACCATGGTTATATAAAACCTCTGCTTGGCACAAATTGCAGGGGTATCAAACTGGTGGCCTTCGGGCCAAATGTGTCATGTGCAGGCCAAAGGCAAAAACCCCATCACGATACATCACATGACATCAACATGACATGGCAAGTTTGACACCTGTGGCATAAAGTACGGTATTTAACATGTCATAGAAAACTAAGAAAATAGAAACAGAAAAATTGGCCCCTTCTAAGTTGTAAGATTTATGCTTATTTGCTGAAAATTTATGAACTATTATTTTTAAGCTATGTTTTATCATCTATTGATCTTGTTACCGATCAGGTGTGGGGAATGAGCATCCCAGGAGATACTTTGAGAGAACACTTGATGGGTCCTCAGTGCTCACATTTTGAATTATATTACAGATAATAGAAACAATGTTTTCCTTATAAAATGCAATTCTATTCATATCTGGTTACAAATGTGAAAGTACAATTTACATCAAACACTTGAACAAATCTGGCTTTGATTCCAATCCCATTCAGGAAAGGAAGGGAAAGGAAGAGAAACAATCTACTCAATCGCATTTGTACAGTTCTACCATTTTGCATGATTTTACTTCTCGCATCCTTCTGAATGTACTCATTGAGAGAGAGGAGCGGAAGAGGGAGCAAGAGCTTACAAACCATAAATAGAGAGAAACAGAGGGGAGATATCAAGCACCATCTCTATAATTATGATCTGAAAGGCCTGTTTTGAAAACAAACGTTACAGCCAAGCTATGCAAGATCACTTCCCCACAATTCTAGTCTTACTTCTTTGTGTCCGATTTCTGTGGTTTTTCTAGACAGGGTAGTAGTACTAGCTTATGGGAGAAGTTCAGGGGAGACCTGAATTATGCAGAATTATATGTCCCAGGCAGTGGTGGGTTTCAAAAATTGTTCGAACCTACTCTGTGGGTGTGTCCTCCTTTGTGGGAGTGGCTTGCCACCCATGTGACCGGATGGGAGTGGCTTGCCGCCCATGTGACCAGATATGAAGATGCCGACGACACTTGTCAGAACCACCTTAAATTACCTCACACACAGCAGTGGCATGCATAAGAATATGATGTAAACTTGTTTTTTAAAAGGCATCTTTGGTTTGCATTAAAACAACTTCAACACATGCAATGTTCTGATTGCACCACAAACGCAGTAGTCATCCTTACCTTTCACAGAGGCACTGAGTTTTATAAATATGAGCATGATAGTGTAGAATAATCAAGGTTCCAAAGACCAATGGTGGCTTTCAAAATTTTTTGGAACCTCTTCTGTAGGTGTGGCCTGCTTTCCGGGTCCACTGGTGGAACCTCTTCTAACTGGTTCAGTAGATTTGACGAACCGATTCTACCGAATTGGTGTGAACTGGTAGGAACCCACCTCTGGTCCCAGGAATGCATTCCAGATTGGATTAAGACTAAAGGGGGAAAGTGTGACAGTTCTAGTTTAATATCTGCCTTAAGTAAATTGACAGGAAAGTCCATAAAAGAGTCAAGATGATGGCTGTTCCAATGCAATTGAGGGTACATTTGATTTTTGTGTATGTGAATTTTTGGGCCAGATCCTGCAGATGCCACCTATGCTGGGTGTCTTTTTTAATATATTTTCACATGCTAATTTTATGAAGAACTTGCTATTTAATTATTGTATGGGTTGATTAATTAATTTCTAGTATTTATATTCTGTCCTGTGCCATGATTTTAGATGTAAAGAATTTGTAATGAATATGAATGACTGGTCCCTCAAGGAATTCATAAAGTAAAATACTGAAGAAATGAAGGAGCACATATTGTCATTCATTGTGATCCAAGTCCCTGATTTTCTTCTTTTCCCAAAATATAGGCATCCCAGTAAGCATCTGACAATATCTTGCACCCCTGATTCTCCACTTTTCATTTATGAATCCCTCACTCAGGCATAAATATGCCTGTCAGACCTGCCTCACCTTGAGCCCCTAATGAAGAACAATCCTTAATACCATTGGGTTGAGAAAGAAGGTACAGCTTACTTGAAGCCAAGTGAAAGACAGTAGTACAAAGCAGTACAGTAGTACAAAACCAGAACTGAAATTCATGTGCCAAAAGCCCAAGTAAAAACTTTTCCCCCTTAGGTGCTTCCCATTGCTGGTCCCCCATCGTCCAATCAATTTTGAAGAAGATATTTTGGAAATAGCCACTCTGCTCATAGGCTTGCTTGCAGCATTCTTCTTATCACAGAGCAACCTTGAAATGCCGTTTCGAACAGCAGGCACCTTCACTTTCTTAACTTTCACCCCCCCTCCCCCCAAGTGCTCAACCTTCTTCTCACCCTCTCCCTGAGGTTCATGGCATACTGATACTGAAATGACTGCAGCCATGCACAGGCATGAGGTGGTACTTCTGACAATGTTCAAGTAATGTTTTGCCCCTACAGTAGCTCCATGAATTTGCCTTCTCTTTTCCACCCATGAATGAGACAAGTTTACTACTACTTTCCCCTTTAATTTGACACTTTTGAAGGACTGACACAAAGCACATACAATCAATTAAGCTTTGTCACCCATTACTTTCCCAGTGGTGATTGGATAAAGAAATAAGAGGCAAGGCTAGGGAGAGGCAATGGGGATAGAAAATTTCATACTGCTTTAATCAAAAATGGCTGGATATCACTGAATTAATTAATAAGGAAATGCCTTCATACATACAGGATAGAACAAGGGAAAAAATCTACACCAAAACCTGTAGAAATCCTCTTTTTTAAAACCAGAACAACAACTTTATAAATCTAATTGGGTTGTCTGTCTGGAGATTACATCAAGTCTTGTATATTATGTTCAATAAAATATAGAAGGCTTTTTATTGTTTCCATAGATGTCATTGGAGACTAAGATAAGATTATTAAATTGACCTGCATATGAATAGAGTTAGAAACATTTAATAAATGCCTGCTGAATAGAAACACGAACAAATTAGCACATGCTCCATTGCTTCTAATAATGTTTTGGCTTCTATTTCAGCTTTCCCCACCTACAGAGAAGAGGATTCCCATGATTTTTGGAGAGGTTTTAGACACTGAATAAAAGCTGAAGTAATAACATTTTGGAAAGCTAATGTTATGGAAGAAGTACATTCTTTATACAAATTTACTCTCCCAAGGTGTAGAATCCATCAGCTTAGATTGCCTCAGAGCATTTCTTCAGGAGAAGCCAATATCAATAGTTTGATTAGTATGGAAATAAATGCAGCCTTTAAGTTCAGTAACTACAAAAGCACAAATACAACTTACACTCACAGAACCATCATTCTACTGAACTGTAAAACTATAGTGCAGAAAACTGTTGTGGACAAGGGAGTAAACAGGCAAACAAAACTATGTTCAAGGGTACAATATTGCCCATCTCTGATGCATACCAACTAGAATAGTCCTTGAGGACGGCAAGAGAGCTAATTTAACAGTGAGGAGATGAACTTTTCTTCACTGGAAGACATTAAATAAGACTCGGCAGCAATTTATTAGGAAGTTATTATCTTTACATTTCCAGTGCTGAGAAAGTTGCAGTATGAAAAGCTATACAGTTCTAATAACTAGTAACCTATTGAAAAGCAGATGTTTGCTTCGTATTCTGCTTGTGAAATTTAAATATATATATATCTGGCTGCATGGCATGACTAATTGACACACTATGTAGGAGAACCCAAAATTTTCTGCATGCCATATGATGATCCACATGAAATTTTGTGACACATTTACACGGGAGATTATACTATAATCTATACTGTAGATCAGTGATGGCAAACCTTTTTGGCTGCCATGCCAAAAGCAGGGTGAGCACATGGGCGTTGTGCGCTGGCATGCCTTACCCATAATTCTATGCCCCCCCCAAGCACCTGTGCGTGTGATCAGCAACCAGCACCCCCGCTTTTGTTGCTGTTTTTTCACCTTCCCCAGGCTCCATAGCCTGGGAGGCGAAAACAGCCTTCCCCCCCCCCCCCGAGACTCCCTCCGGAGGCCTCAGGAGCTTCCTTGAAGCCTCTGGAGGGCAAAAAAATGGACCTACGGGGAACACGGAAGTTTGGGAATAGTGACTTCTGGTTTGTCCGTAGGGCCGATTTTCGACCTCCAGAGCTTTCAGAAGGCTTCCCTGAAGGCTCTGGCGAGCAAAAAATGGCCCTATGAGCAAACCGGAAGAGACATCCGATTTGTCCATAGGGCCGACTTTCAACTTTGATCATTTGAGCCTGATCATTTATCAGGGCATGCCTTGCATGCCTTGACAATGGCTTTGCATGCCACCTGTGGCACAGGTGACATAGGTTCACCATCAAAGCTGTAGATTCTTCCACACACCATGTCAGCAGGAGGATTTCTGTCTGGCTGAAGCATGGCTGAAGCAAGAGGAATTCTCTCTTTAGCCACTTGTGCAACTTGTTGGCAAGTCCTATGGAAGATCTAGGATACCTGTCTCTTGCATCCCAGGTTCGACCTGAACATGACAACAAGGATGTGGGCAATCCATGCTTGAGAATTGCTTCTCAGTGAAGCAGGAGAGAAAGCATCTCCTATTTTACTGGAAACTCCAAGTATTTGATCTGCAAGTGATGGAAGAATCTGTCACACCCATCTCATGGATCAAATCCTGTAGGACACTCTTCCCCAACTTTTCTGGCACCAGGGACTGGATTGGAGACGGGACGATAGTTGTTTAAGATGGCTGGATCCAGGGAAGGTTTCTTAAGGGGTCTCACCACCGCATCCTTTAGGGGGTGCGGGAAGGATCCCTCCTGGAGAGAGGTGTTAATAATCCTCTGGAGCCAGCCACGTGTCACCTCCCTGCTGTTCGAGACCAGCCAGGAGGGACACGGGTCCAGTAAACAGGTGGAGGCACTCACCGCTCCCATTTAATCATACTTTTGTTGCTGAGAAGCCCTTCTGGGGGCTCTTCCCATTAGCAAGTAGACATGTCAGTCCTACTCAACTACCTGAACAAAACCACTGTCTTTCAGCCTGCCTGAAAACACAACTTACCTAAAAATCGAACTTATCAGGAAAGGTTCTTAAATCAATCAGCAGCATATTTTTTTTTAGTTAGAGACTAGAATTAAACCTATAGCCATCCCTAGATTATGGCAGGGTAATTCATAGTATCAATGCATGATCAGTTCTGACAGGTAGCTCACCCCACCATTCCAGCCTCACTCAGCCCCAGCCCATGTTAAAAAAACTGACTGGTGAATTTCCCAACTCCCCCACTCCACTGGCTGGGAAACTCTCCAATAAATGAAATTTAATTTGTATCATTGTAAAATATTTGCTTAGCATCATTCACTATACTTAACTACTATGGGGACATAGGAAATTTATGTGGACATATTTTAAGTTTTATCACATACATTAAATTGTGTGCCTGGATGAGCTCATAAATTGCATATTTTCCAAATAAAGGACAACTCTGAATCATGGTAACCAGAGATACAGATTTGACAGGCAAGTTTATGGGAGTGTCCCCAAGGTGTGCTTTAAGAAAAATATAAGATGACAGTCCCAAGAGTGCAATTAAATCCATTTCTTACATGTGTTGCACTCATGACATACTTTAAAAAAATTAGATTTTCAATTGCACTGTCATGGCTTCCAACTTAACTTTCTCCACCACAGCCTGCAGACCCCTCTGTGGGCTTATAAAAGTAAGATCTGTATACTAGTGCATATTAGTGTTTTATCTCTTCATTTGTTTTGAAGCACAGAGGATCTGAAATAGAGAGCTATTCTGCCACTGAATTAATATATCCTATTTTGTAGGCACTGACTCTTCTGGGAGAATGAATGGAAATAGATATATTGATATATGTTATTGGTGATGGCAGACATTCTCATTTAGAAATAAGTACATCATAATACTACAACAAGCTCCAAATCAAAATGCTGACAGCTGAAATCATGAGCTCATTTGGTAGATGAGAAAGAAAACGGCAGCAGCAACAATATATGAGTTAAAATGCGGATTTAGAAAGAAGCATTTGAATAAACAATTCATAAGGGCTACATTGCTTCCACTGAAGATTCTTTTTTGTTTATCTTATAAACAGAAGAATGACCCTTTTAACTCTGATATTATTCATGGGAAAAAAGGGTTTTGGTTCAACATATTTTGGAAAAGCAGATCAAATCTATAGAGACACATCATAGATACAAGCCATTGAACCCCAGCATCGTAGATATCAATTTTATAATTCAGTTTTAATGTGTACACACTTCCGTATACTTTATATTCCACATACTTACATATATATTTTGATGCTAACAAATTGGAATGCATGAAATTAATGGACTTAGACAAATTAGCACATCCCCACTTTGGATCCTCCCAAATATTTCTCCAATAAAGCAACCTCACAGATCCCAGTAGTAATTATTTGTTTGGAATCTAAATGAATTGTCACATTTTCCTGGTATTTCTTTCAATGTTTGGAAGTGATTCAATTTCTGTTCCCATTTTCAAAATTACATTGTTCAAGCAGGTTTAGCTGGGTCCATCTGCAGCATGAAAAGGAGATATCTGCTTTTTTGAAGAAAAGCTAGTGTTCATAAGAAGAACAAATAAATGTTGGTAGGAGGAGAGCATTAATGGAGTGAAAAACCCCTTTGAAAATAGCACAGTAAGGATTAGAGTACACAGGAATTGGCTGTGGAGGTGAGAGAGAAATATGTGATATGGAGAAATGCAGTGGAGTTTTCTGGAGGAAGGGATAGTTAAACAGGAACTCCTTATACCCCAGTATTTGTTGCAGGTTCATATATAGATTTGAAATATGTGCTAAATGTGAGCATGGATGTCTGAGCATAGAAACATATGGGAAAATACAGGGTGCTGAATTCTAAAACAGTTTTAGCACCTGATAAAATAAGCTAAACTACATCTGTATATCAGGTTTAATTAAATAAAAACATTTGTTTCTAAAAACAGACATTTTTGTTTCATGGGGAAAGCATCCTTCTAATTCTTTTGAATCAGGTACATAAACAATCCAACAAAGTAGCAAACTTCTGAATGAAAACTGTTCCTACAAGTACAACTGCAAGTAATTCCTCAGGTAATAAGAATCCCTAAGAGACATCACATACTGATAGAAGACATGAAAAATATTTATAGAGGTCTGGCAATGATTGGTTTGAGCTATAATCTCTGATGCAGGGAAGAGCAACCTCCCCTCCCCCAAATATACTTTCATTGCTACCACCCACAAGCATATGAAAAGGATTTGCACTTGTATTGATTTACAAATGGATAAAACCTCAATGTCAGGGATCACGGTCCAAATATGCTAGCCTCCCAAATCCAGGAGCTTTATCTGCATGCATCAGTATCTATTCAGAAGCTGTTCACATGCTGGTTGAAGGCCCAGATGGTGATGATGCAATTTTTGTATACAATGGCAGGCAGCAGTCTCATGTTCTCATTTTTTTTAAAAAAATTATTTTTATTAAATGTTTTGATCTTTAGAAACAATAGGAAAGACACAGCAAAGAAAAAAACACAATAAGACAAAACAAAACACAAAACGTACATAACAATATACAGTAATTTTACAGCTTTCTATAGCGGCTTTCCTTCTTAACTTTTATAATTCTCCCTTCTGCACTGCCTTCCTCTCACTATAACCTTGTCCTATATTGTAACAAACATAATATTAACACTTATAATAGTTTTCATTATTTATATCTCCATATATTTATATTATCTATTTTGTGTCTTGGCTTCTGTTTTCTAGCCACTTGTACATTTTATTCCATACTTTATAGAAGTCTGATTCTTCTCTTTCTTTCAGTTCTATTGTCATTTTATCCATTTCTGCGCATTTGAGTATTTTCCTGATTGTAGTTTCATCTGAGGGTATATTGATTTTTTTCCAGTTTTGTGTGAAGCCAATCCTGGCTGCAGTGAGTATGTGTATGATTATGTATTGAGATTGTTTGTCCATTTTTTGATCCAGTAGTCCTAATAAGAATGCTGGCTTGAGTTCTATTTTTCACTCAGTAATTTCTTCTAACCACTTCTGAATTTTGCACCAGTACTTCCTTGTGATGGGGCACATCCACCACATGTGATAGAATGTTCCAGGCTTGTGGTTGCATCTCAAACAATTAGCAGTCTCATGTTCTCATTTACATCTTCTTTTGCTTCATGGGTCCATCAGTTAAACCAGGGGTGTCAAACTGGGGGCCCGTGGGCCAGATGCATCATATGCAGGCCATGTCCACTTCAGCTCCGCAAAGAAGAAAAACATCATGAAACACCACATAATGGCAATGTGACGGCATGGATTTGACACTCATGAGCTAAACTAAGTCTAAAAAATGGAGATTCCATTTTCCGCGCTAAAAGAAAATCTTCCAAATTATTTATTATGAATGTTATGGCTGTCTGGTTTTAAGAAATGCTCTATGTCTTTAAAAAATAGTAATTTAAATTGCAAACTAATGAGGTATTAATGTAGAACAGTAGAATTAATATATACTAGGGCAAATAAATTAAAGGGAGCGAGAGATAGCTAGAGATCGAGATAAAGATAAAGAGAGAGAGGTTTTGCCAATAATTTATTACTGTTTAAATGTTCAGACATTTCTAATAGTTACAATATTTAATGAGGCCACTGAGTGCAAATTATTTTGTTTAATATAAACCTTTGAACTCTATAGGATTAAAATAAATTGCTTTCCTTTTACAATGGAAAAAACTCTTAATTTTATCATCTATGAAGCAAGGGAAGGATAGTAATAATAATTTTAACACCAACAAACAATAACATCTGCCTATTCCAGTCCTTGGAAAGAACTCAATAGGTGGATAAAATGCCAAATCCAGTCTAAATTTTTGACTGTGTGACAAACCATAATAATGTATTAAATTTACAGGCCAGCCAACTCCTTGCGGCTCATTTAAAAACGTGGGACAATTAAAAAAAAATCAAAATAAAAGCAATGATGGCAGGGTAAACAACCCCAGATAGGAACGAGGAAAAGGAATAAATGGAATATTTTTATCCTTGCCAAAGGCTTGGGCAAAAAAGTCATTTCTTCAGAGTGCTTTGAAATGACAGTAGGGTTAGGACAGTTGTATTTTTGGAAGGGACCCTCATTCCAAATAAGTGATATTGTTTGATCAATGGAACACACTAAATCAAACTGGCTGAATAAGATCTGGGTGTAAAAAGGATTTAGATGTCCTGGTAGACCACAAATAAAGCATGATCTGGAAATATACTGCAGATGTCCAAAGGGCCTAGTAAGGAGTGCATCAATTGAGATATTATGTCAAGATTATAGAAAGTGAGAGTACTGTTCTGTGCTGCACTGATCAGATCACACTTGGAATATTATGTCCAGTTCTGGAGGTCATAATTTTAAAAGGATACTTAGGAACTAAAATAATTCAGAGAAGACAGACAAAGATGGGAAGGCTATTGGAGGCAAAATTTTATGAAGAGAGGTTAAAAGGAAGTTAGTATGATTAACCTAAGTAAAAGAAAGCTAAAGGGAGACATGATAGCAGTCTTCCAAGATGGATGTGACAGGGAATTATTTATTCTCTGGATTTACTTGCTTGCTTGCTTGCTTACTTACTTACTTACTTATTTGAATAAATAAATAATGGTTAGAAGCTTTACAGTGGGAGATCCAAACTTGAAATAATGATGACTTTCCTGACTGTTACAACTATTAAGCTATGGAACTATTAAGCTATGGAACCTCCTGAAATTGTGGGTGCTCAATCATTGGTTTTCAAGAAAAGATTGGACATTCATTTCTTTGGAATGAAGATCTCTGCACTGGACAGGATTTGGACTAGAACAGGGGTGTCAAACTCAATTTATATTGAGGACTACATCAGGGTTGTGTTTGACCTTGGGGGACCCAGGGGGCATGACTAGAATGGGTGCAGCTAGCTCAACATCACTTGTATCAGGAGTGCCTGCAGGGGCCTTCTGCAGTGCTCTTCTAGTAAAAATGAAGTTCAGGAGAGACGCATGCACGCACTCTCCCGAGCTCCATTTTCATTGGTGGAGGCACCAAGGGCTGGTCCTTTGCTGTTTCTAGGGTGGCCCCACAGGCCAGATCTAATCATCCCCATGAGCCAAATCCGATCTGCAGGCCTTGAATTTGACACCCCTGGACTAGAAGATGTTCAAGATTTCTTCCAGCCCTATTTTTTTTTAAATCCTTGGTGCTTAATACAAATAGGCCATAGAGAGTCTCAAATTTCCTAATGGTCTTTTCCTTCTCCTAGTCCTAGGCCCTGATATGTCACCATTATTTTGTTGCATGGGTTCTGTCTTTGATTAAGAGCTGTGGTTGGCTTTCCACTTATTCTTGGTCTATGAGTCCCCCTTCTGGATTTGCTGGTGGGACAAAACCCAATTTGTTATTCCATTCCTGGACTTTGCTGGCAGCTGGTTCCTACTGGATGCTACCTTCAGATATTTTGGCTAGTGTTTGCTTGTTTGTTTGTTATTGATATGTAAACCAAAAGGAGGAGTGAGAAATGAACCAGAATAAACCTGACCCCAGAATAATTCTCTAGAAGAAGTCCAGCATCTTTGGAAGCAATAATTTCCCATCACTGCCTTATTGCTAAAGATCGCCATCAATCACATGAATGATTTCTGCATCTTCGGCTGTCCTGCTTCACTGCTCATTTCCTTTCAATGCTATCACTTCTATCACCATCCATTTTTAGGTTTTTTCCTCCAGCCTACATGTACTCACCAATTGCCTCCTTCTTCACAAATTCCCCTGAAGAGAATGCAAATAAACAAAACTTTCATACCCATGCATTTCCTGGACCAGCTTATTCCTTAACCTGCTTGTACTTTGTGGAAGAGTACACATGTAGAGTGGGATGGGTTGGATGCATGATAGAAAGACAAGAAGCTTTGCTATTCCAACCATGCTCCCACAATCAGCAAACCGCTTTTGGTATATTTGACATTTCATAAGATTTATCAGGATTCTGACACAGGATCATAGGAAGGTACCAAAACAGCCCTTCTCTATCTAGCTAACAACTGTCTACCCTTCATCTTGGAAACATGCCCTGTATTCATATGGCAGGTTCTGAAAAACTTGCCAAGAAAAATTCTGGGTCTTGTCCTGGTGTCAAAAAATAAAAGCCAAGTAAGTACACACAAGGCACTGAGCTTATTGATCAGAAAGGTCGGCAGTTCTGCGGTTTGAATCCCTAGCGCCACGAAAGGGAATGAGCTCCTGTTACTTGTCCCAGCTTCTGCCAACCTAGCAGTTCAAAAGTATGTAAAAATGCAAGTAGAAAAATAGGAACCACCTTTGGTGGGAAGGTAACTGTATTCCGTGCACCTTTGGCGTTTAGTCATGCTGGCCACATGACCTTGGAGATGTCTTTAGACACCTCTGGCTTTGAAACGGAGATGAGCACCACCCCCTAGAGTTGGGAATGACTAGCACATATATGTGAGGGGAACCTTTACCTTTAAGTACACACAAAGGTATGGTGCAAGCCCACAAAATGGACTAATGTAATAAGTACATTATTAGAGTAAAGATGTAGCAAATGTGTTGCACAGAATGTAACAATGTTGTCAAAATGACTCATATATCACTAGAAAATGGTTAGATCTTAGGTCACAATGTTGCAACATTCATGTTACTGCCCCTCTGTGGATTGCCAGTATGGGTGTGGTGTTGCATGCATATACAAAAGGTTTGGGGGTTTAGAGATTGTGATGCAGCCCTGTCCTTCTTGTAGATTTTGACCCTCCTGATAGTTCACCTGGAGCCCTGCAGATAAGAGACCATGTTAAGTAGACTTTCCCTGTAGAGTGAGGCAGAGCATCTATTCAGAGGCAAAGGACAGGATTTTCTTTATTCCTAAAAAGTCTAATGGACTGGAAATCTCTGAAAGCAGCAAAGGAGTAGAAGAGCACATTTTCTGATTAGGCCTGGGATTCAGGTGCAATGCTTGTGGAACCTGGGAAGCCTAAAACCAGCGAGATAAGCTTGGCAGGGAACGTGCAGGCTGATGCATGAGAGATATTTTATTTCTTCTAAGTGCTGCTGTGCTCAGTTTGCATAGATTTACATCCGCTGTCATTCTTTGTCCCGTTATCTCTTTGTTTGCTCAGATTAATGACAACCAGCTTTAGTATGCAGATCTCAGTCTCCCAGTAACCTAATTCAGCTTCACTCTTTTTCACATCATTATTTTGTTGCCCTTATTGAAATGATAAAAAGGCCATGTTTTTTTTCCTTCCACTCCAAGCACCAGGCAGCAGAAAACCAGATCACCTGTTTAAAAGGAAAAACTGGAGCCATTTATTTATTTAAATTTTATTCTTGGGAAAGGGAAATTTCCTGTTGTGTTGTATCAAAATTCCAGATGAATTGGGGCATCTCCCAGCATAAGAACAGGTGGTAACTAATTATTTAACCAGAGAGAATAGCCACATCCAGACATGCAGGAGCTCAGGTGGACAAAGCCTCTAGGAATGACTCTGTTTTGGAAAAAAAATCTCATCCCTTTCTATTATAATGAGATTTATAGGCATTTTAAGCTGATGAATCTGGGGGGCTCAGGACTGCAAGCAATTTCAAAGGGGAAATTTGCTTCTTTAGGCTTTAATCAAAACAATCCTTCTAATATGTGGCTTTTTGTTAATGAAGCAAATCTAGCTTTGTTCAGTAACAGAGGCTATTGCAAATAGTCAATGTAGGTACAAAAGCTCCTATAAGTAAATGAAGAGGCAGATCAAAGCACATCACCTATCATATTCTAAATAGGTTTTTTGAATGAAATGGAAACTTAATTAGAATTTAGATAATAAAAGATTGTACCTCTTACTCTTCTATTCATAGCCAGGTGCTATTGAAACTATGCTGAATGCTTCTGAAAACTTTATTTCTAAAAAAATATCTTATTCACAAAAATAGAAAGCTACCAAATAACCTGGGAATCAGTTACGGGTAAACGATGATTGATATTTTATTCTTTCAATGTTTTACTCTTTCAATGTTTCTAGCAGGAAGGAAAAATTGTTTTGTTTATGCAGTTTATGCAGCCTGGTTTCCTAACATTGTTCATGATTGCTGGTTGCCATCCCTCCCTCCCTCCCCCTCTTTCCTTCCCAAAGATTCATCTTTCTATAGAAAACCATTCTATTTTTGAAATGACAGAACAAACCAAGTCAAACACCATGTGGAAAGCCCTGCTTGAGACATGCATCTTCATAAAGCCAAACCAAAAGGACATTATCAGGCTAAACATCAGATGTTTTTTTTTGAGTAATGAAACTGACTATCCAAGGAGAAGCTCATTGGAAGATATTCTCCTGAGAAAGTACCTCCAAGTCCAGATGGCTGGATATTCTTGCAAAAATCTCATTTCACCTTCAAGAATCAGTGGTGATGGATGTGTTTTGCTCCATGTAGCCTGTCAAGAAAAACAGAACCTGCTGTTTTCAGCTTGTCTATTCATTTGCTTTGATCAATCCAGAAATCTAGAGTAGGCGTAGAAAATACTGTAGGGCTGTGCAAAGCTTTAAGAAAAGACATTTCACAAATCACTAGCATGAGAAAAGCCCCCCATGATTTCTCAAAGCCTTAAAGTGGCCGTGTCCTCTCGAAAGCTGATGCAGTTGCTTTGAAGATTGTTTCTGGCTGTCTTGACACATGAATTATGCAGAGATGACACCAACACTGAGATCAGGTAGAGATAACATCCAAAGCAGTTACATTAGTTTTCCAGAGCATACAGCCAGTGATGGGATTCAAATAATTTAACAATCAGTTCTCTGTCCTAATGACCAGTTGGGTGGGTGTGGTTCGATGGTCATGTGACTGGGTGCACGTGGCCAATTCAACATCACTCATGTCGGACTTCCTGGGGGCGTGGCCTGGTGCCGAGGAGGGCTCCACCGAGCTCCTCAGAGATCTGGTCTGTATATCTAAATAAGATCATAGATAGCACCCCTTTTTGGCTAAAAAAGGGGCAGGGAGTAGCTCTGTAGGCTAGGGTCTATTCGTAAGCCACAGCCTTTTTCTTTTTTTGGCTGTGGATAGAGATTAGATCCAGCCGGAGCAGAGCTTTTATCTCCAGCCAGTTCTTCTCAGCTGCCTTTTTTTTTTGGCAGCCCCAGACAGGCTAGCCCCCCCCAGGACAAAACAAAGTTTTTTTCAAGCTAGAATTGATACGGGCGGGTCCCACCCCTGTGAGATTTATGCTTTTATTACTATCTTAAATACCAGCACCATTTGTCTTAGAGACTTCTTTGTCTAAATGGACTTCAAAATGGCGATTTCTCTCCGTGGATGATTGATAGTGGATGTACTTAGCCGGTTTTACCTTCCTGCAGACCGCTCCTTAACAAAATAAACTCTTCTTCTTTGGAAATAGAGGGGAGCAAAGCGCTGCTTACTTGTTTATTTATTATGGCACCCAGGTCAAAGAAGCGCCTTGCTACAAATGTGTCTAAAGAATTTAAAGAATTTTTACTGGAACCACAGCCTTTGTCTCCTATGCCCTCTACTGGAGAATTTTTAACACAGGAATATTTGTTTAAAATGTTTAATGCCTTTAAACAAGAAATTAAGGAATTTGTATTGGAACTATATGATGATTTAAAGTCTAAAGTTAATCAAGTGAAGGTGAATACGTTTGCAGCCGTGTCTGCCCTGTCAGATTACTCTGCTGAAATAGAGAACAAATTGGAAAGTTTGGAGAAGGCTAATTTTAATTTGACTACCAATATTCAAATTTTACAACAAAAAATTAGAGACAATGAAGAACAGCTCATGATGATAAATTTTAATAGGAAGGCATTTGCAATAAGAGTCAGAGGATTCCGTGAAAAGGAGCAAGAGAATCTGAAACAGACCTTTGCTGAAGCCTTCAGCCATGCGGTGGGAAGCCCGGGACTTAACTTTGATTGGCAGATTCGGAAAATCTATCGCCAGAACTCATTGATAGCGGAACAGCGACAGCTCCCGAGGGACATAATTATACATTTCTCTACAAAAGAATCTAGAAATGCGATTGTGCAAAAGTTTCATAATAACAGTCTCCGAGTTGATGACCAGGACCTGATTGTTTTCAAAGATATTCCTTTCCAGATGCTGAAAGCAAGAAGGGATTACACCTTTTTAACTAAGGAGCTTAGGAGTCAACAGATTCGATACAGATGGGAGGCCCCTGCCGGCATCACGGTTACATTTGAGAATCAAAGATTTCGTCTTAACTCTGTTTCGGAGGCTCAAGATTTCTATTGCAGGATTCTGAAGGCGGGACTTCCTGACTCACTTGGAAGAGAGGAGAGACAAGCGGAAGGAGAAGGCAAACGGCAGGCCATGTGGTTGCAAGATGGAGGGGGTAGCCTTTCCTCCCTCGGAGAAGCAGAAAAACGGAGATCGAAAATTTAGACATTTCAAAATATTCGCCAAAGTTGAGGACTGAATGGGGGTTTGAGACCTCTCTCCGGTAGAAAAAGCGGACTAATTCTTATTAGAAGGGAAAGCTGGGTGAAACTACTTTGAGCTAGATTTTAAATTAACGTTAGCATAAATTTGATAGTGGTAAACATCAGACAAGCAAGGGATGAGGGTAAAATATATGTGGAATGATTTACGTTGTTTAAGGCTTATTAGAACAGAAAGCCGGTTGGGATTATCTTAAGATAAGTGTAAAAAGAATGCGGAATGATTTATGTTGTTTAAACTTTGTTAGAAGGGACTATTTTAAAACAGAAGGTTAACTGACTTTTGCTGAAAGTATTATTTGAATATGTGGAATGATCCATGCTATTTAACTTTTATTAGAAGGGAAAGTTGGTTGAAATTGCTTTGAGTTAGATTTTAAACAAATGCTAGTATAAATTTGATAGTGGTAAATATCAGACAAGTAAGGGATGAGGGTAAAATGCATGTGGAATGAACTACGTTATTTAAATCCTATTAGAAGAGAAAGTCGGTTGGAATTATCTTAAGATAGAAATTGATTTCTGTGTAAAGTAATATTTGATCTACGCTGCTTAATTTTACTAAGAAGGAGAAGCTTGGCTAGATTATTTTGAATTACTGTTTGAAAAGGTGGTCAAGAAAGATCATTTACGCTGTTTAAATTTTACTAGAAGGGAAAGTTTGATTACTCTTCTGTAAAGTCATATTTGAATATGTGGTATGAACCACGTTGCTTAAATCTTATCGGAAGGGATCATGAGGTTTAGGAAGAGGAACGGGAGAGTCTACAGAAGGTTGGGGTAAATAGCAAAGAAGTAAGAGACGAGAATAAAATATAGATAGAATGATTTATACTATTTGAGCATAGATAAAGATGGGGGGCTGAGATCAACACAAAGAGTGGTTTCCTTTTTTTCTTTTTTTTCTTTTCTCTTTTCTTTTCTCTCTTCTTTTTTTTTTCTGTTTTTCTTTCTTTTGACATATTACTTTTATTTTTTAATCCATATGTATACAAGATATTTTAGACAGAAGGTAGTGCCAGGTGTGGGCCCTGGGAAGTCGGGAGGATTGGGGATGGGGATTTGTGGGGGTGGGTGGGGGGGTGTTAACATAGTCTTAATAAGAACAAGAATGTATTTATATACGGTGGTTCTTTTTTATTTTTTTTATTTTTTATTTTATTTTATTTTTTTTTCCTTGGTTCATTTTACTTTTATCAGATCAAACAACACTCGAATAAAGGCATACACCAAGGAGGGAGGTAGAGGGAAAGAAGAGGGAGGAGTAAGGAAGGAGTAAGGGGAATGTAAGGAAGGTGTCTGGGGAGTAAGGGGAGAAGGAAGGTTTGAGGGGAAAGGGAAGTAGGAGGGGAGTGTTAGAGGGAGAAAGGAAAGTTGGAGGGGGTAGATGGGGTGTATGGAGGATGGAAGGGTTAGGTGGGGTTGTGAATGATGAGTTGTGTTTCCTTTTTATTTCTTCGTTTTATTCCCTTTTTCTTTTTTTTTCTTTTCTTATAGTAAATACCCTGTATATAAGTGATTGCAAATGGAATGTGAAAAATGAATAAAATATATTAAAAAAAAAAAAACATCACTCATGTCGATGGGTGCTTTGCCTTAGCTGTTACAATGTAATAAGTGTTAACTAGAGATACAGTTTCTGTAAGCAGGGCAATAAAGATTAGGCTAGAAACAATACCAGAATGTTTCCTTCCTGCCTTCCTTACAGGATTAGTCCTGTAAAGTGGAAAAAAAACAAAATGAGATTTTTTCCCCCAAGAACTGGCTGTCCTGAATAGGTGCAAACTGGCTGAATCCCACCATTGCATACAACCACTTTAATGCTTGGAGAAGTTGGGGGAGGCTTTGTTCATGTGAACATGATTTTAAAATATTCCATAATATTATGTATATTTCATAATATTGCACCCTCTTGAAATTTCCTTTAATTCCTAATTTTTTCTCTCTCTTCTGTTCAATCATGTCTGATTCTTAGAGACTCTCTGGACATGTATCTGCACTTTTCTTGGCAAGGTTTTTCAAAAGTGGTTTGCCATTGTCCCCTTCCTAGGGCTGAGAGAAAGTGACTAGCTGAAGGTCATTTATCTATTTGGGTGTTCAAGGTAGGACAAGACTTCAGAGTGTACCAGTGTCTTAATCACTACAACAAACTAGCTCTCACTTCCTGTCTTTCCACTCTGCTAAAGCAAGGAATTTAGGTAAACAAACAATACTATGGGATGAAGATTAAATGCCAATATTTTTCAATATTTTTGTTTGATCTGAGCATTGTTAATAAGGATTTGATTTCAGGATTAAAAAACATCTTTTTATGTACCCTAGACATGATGATCTAAAATTAAGCAGAACTTTGCAAAGATCTTCTAAGACAACTGCAACTCTTTCTAAATATGTCAATCCTAAATCACTGAATTACAGAAATATTCCTTGGAGTTAAATAATTAATAGTAAGGATTTCTCAGCTATATTAACCTTCTCAGATCCTTAAAGCTTGTTTCAGTAACTAATGCAGGAAAGGGATTATTGTAGCAGGTTCTACCCATTTATTAGTTTAAAAACCAGCGGATTATTAACTTAATACGTTCAGTGTGAAGTTTTTCATTTTAAGAAAAAAAGGGGGTAGCATTAGTCTTCTCAAATTGAAATATGTCCAATTAAAATATATTTTGACATTTCAGTTTGATGAATTTGCATCCCATAAAATTGTCAATGTACTTGTTATATTGAAAAATGTTTTAGAGATTCCCAAACCTTTGGATGAAAATGGCTGCGTAGAATCTCAATCTTCCAGTTCATGATTATCCCGAAGGTGCTTTTCCAAAAGGAACTGAACATTTTTAAAAAATGTTCTTTGCTTTTCATCCAAGAAGCCTCTTTGGTTCTAACTGAATGGTGGGGAATAGAAGAATCAGTCATCTGGTCTTTAGCACTCTGAGGGTCAAAAAATGTCTAGTTATTTTTTGGAAAAATACTTTTGAGTGTTTTGGATGAAAACTGGAAATTTTACCAAGGTATTAGCCATTTCTAAAAAGTTTTGAATAATGTTAAAGTATCCTATTTAATAAATCAGTGGAATTCTCTTTTTAAAAAAAAATATTAACTATGTACCTTAGGGTCCTAAAATAAGACTAATACATCAGAATATACCTTTTGTGTTCGTTGGACATCTCAGTGAGTATCTAAGAAGGCTTCATATCAACCTATTTATGTTGGAGATAGATGCATTTGTGGGTATTAAACACTTACAACCTGAGCCTGTCACATAGACATTTTGCTTTAAGGTTGTTAGAATCATTTTATGCAGGTTTAAAGATAGTGGGAATCAGTGGTGGGATTCAATTATTTTTACTACCAGTTCTGTGGGCATGGCTTGGTGGGCATGGCGAGGGAAGGATACAGTAAAATCCCCATTCCCTCCCAACTCCAGGGGAAGGTTACTGCAAAATCCGCATTTCCTCCCAATCAGCTGGAACTAGATGGGACGGGGCCAGTCAGAGGTGGTGTTTACCGGTTCTCTGAACTACTCAAAATTTCCACTACTGGTTTTCCAGAACTGATCAGAACCTACCGAATAGCATCTCTGGTATGATTGTTCTGACCCAGCTCCCCAAACATGATAAACCCTCTGACATGAACTCAAAAGATTCCTTTATTAGGAGTGTCAACAGCCCCAGCAAGCTAACAAGTCTGTCTGGCATGAAAATTAATTGTTGTCTGCCACACCTATCCAACTCTACCTCCTTTTATCCCCAGAGCTAGCGTGGGGCTTAGCTAGCAGCGGTGGCTCTTTCTTCCCCAGGATCAGCCCACGACTTTCCACTGCTCTCCTCTTCTCTGCCTTCTGCATAACTGTGTGTCAGGCACTGGACCTAGCTGTTCCTCCTCTTCTTCGTCAACCACCTCCAGACATGGGGGCTGTTGACTCTCCATCTGAGGGCTGACGGGTGGGCCAGGCTCAGCTTCTCTCCTCTCTCTCTGGCAGCTCCATTCCCTTTTTTACCTGAGAGCTCTTGGGTTGCCCTGATGCCAATCCTGACTCCCACGCCTCCTCTTCCTCTGATTCGGTTGCTGGAGTGGCCAACGGCTGACAGGCCACAACAATGATATTGACATTATATATCAAACATTTGAATTTTTATCAACTTATGAAGAACTTTGGATTTATTCAATTTGGAGTACAACTAAAAATATTGTTTTCTTTTTTCTGTTGGACATATACTGCATTTGTTTGAATTGGCTCTTTCTCAATGGGCAAGGTTTAATTTGTTCTTTAGAAATTTAGTAATTTGTGTAGTTCAGAAGACAAATATTTATATCCGTGTGTTTATTTTAGCCCCCCCCCAACTGCATTAAAAAAAACCATGAATTATTATTAGTATAAAATAAATAAAGGATTTAAAAGTCATAAAGTGATGGAGGTATATTACACATATAGGTAAGTCTTGCTTTTATTGTAGTACTCAGCTTGTAACTGAATTAGAAACAGAACTTCCAGCATTAAGTTATACGGCAATTGAATTACACTCAATTTTACAATCTCTTTTGCCATGAAAATTAAGCATTTCAGCATGCTTGTTAAATGAATCTAGGTTCTCCCATTGACTTTGCTTGTTGAAACTCCCCTGGGAAGTTCACAATTGCAAATCACATGACCCAAGATGCTGCAACCATTGTAAATATGTGCCGCTTGACAAGAGCCCAAATTTTGATCATGTAACTGCAAGGATGCTGCAATGATCATAAACGGGAGTCACTTGTAAGCCACTTCTTTAAATGCAACCGTAACTTTGAATGGTGATTAAATAATTGGTTGTAAGCTGAGGACCACCTATAGTTAAAATGTTTCCATCTCTAAATACAGAGCTATTGAAGCTTTCAGAATGATCATAGAGAACTCTGTGGGCTCCATAGAAGACCACAGGTACATGTAGTGTTTTTTATCCTAGTTGCCTGCTCAATTAAAAAAGAGGTATATAGAACTGTTAGTGTGCAGTCAAAAACAAAACAAAAAATGAAAATAAAAGTGCAATAATCTAATGCAGTGTTTCTCAACCTTGGCTACTTGAAGATGTCCGGACTTCAACTCTGGGAGTTGAAGTCCGGACATCTTCAAGTGGCCAAGGTTGAGAAACACTGCTCTAATGCAATGGTTTATCCTCAGAGTTTCCCCACTTATCTGAAAAACGCTTTAATGGTTAGCAACCTAATTTAGTCTAAATTATTATTTTAATGTTTCTGGTCTAGAGCTATCACCAGAGTGATAAAAGTGATTTGGGCTTTGAAAATGTGAGTTCAAAGAAGTGATAATTTGATTAATAAAATTGTGAGATTTGCAGTTCCTAAGGGCTTTTAAACTCAAAAAAGTTGTTGTGATATATTAATTCCTCACCAACAGTTTCACCAAGTGGGTTGTTGAACTCACTGAATAATGTGGTAGTAAAATTAAGTAATTAATAAGATTAGCATTTTAGTATAGTTGTAACCTAGGCAGAATCCAGATTCATGAGATTTAATTATCTTTTGCTAGTTTGAATAATATGTATTCAATTTCACAGAAAACATGCAAAAGATGTTTCCAAGGTGCTCTCTGTAAGAAGAATCCTAAAAAAAGAAATGGAAATAGATTGCTATAGCTTAACTAGAGGTTTGGAAAAAGAACAGATACCAGTGTATTATTCCTAAATCTGGGGAAATATTATGATATTCCCAATAGGTAGAATAAATATTTGCATATTTACATGAACAGGATTGAATTCGGCATCAAGGAAGATGGGATAGTATACTTAGACTTCAGTGAGGCATTTGACAAAGTAGACCACAGCCCATTTTGGTAAGCTAGAAAAATGTGTTAGACAGCATCACTTCCAGATGGATTTGCAACTGGCTGACAAAGCATACTCAATTAGTAGTCCTTATGGGTACTACATCTACATAGAGGGAAGTATGCAGCAGGGTACCACCAGGTTTCATCTTAGGCCCAGAACTGTTCAACATATTGATAAATTACATAGATGAGGAAATAGAAGGGGTAAATTTGCAGATGACACTCAGCTGGCAGATATATTCAACACCCCAGAAAATAAGTTCAGGATCCAAAAACATCTTGACAGACTTGAACAATGGACCTATCCAACAAAATGAAATTTAATATGAGAAAATATTTTAAATCTAGGTAGGAAAAACCAAAGGTACAAGTACAAAGTAGGTGAAATCTGGTTCAAAAATAGTAACTGTGAGGGGGACCTTGGAAACCTAGTGGACAATCAATTAAATGTGAGTCAGCATTGTGTTTCAGCAGCCAAAAAAGCTAATACACGCCTTGGTTTGAACAGAATGAATATCACACGAAGTACTAGTACCACTTTATAAATCCAGGTTTGGTCTTAGTAAGAACATACGTGGAATCCTGCATCCAATTTTGGTCACCACATTTCAAAAAAAGATGTTGAGACTTTGGAAAAAGTGCAGAGAAGAGCAACTAAGATGATTAAAGGCCTGGTGACTAAAACATATGAAGAATGGTTGCGAGAATTGGATATGGCTAGTAGAGCTAGTATAGAGAAAAGAAGGATTAGGGATGACACAATAGCAATATTCCAGTATTTGAGGAGCTGTCACAAAGAAGAGAGTCAACTTATTTTCCAAAGCACTAAAAGGCAAGATAAGAAAATAATGGATAGAAACTAATTGAGGAGAGAAACTTCCTAACAGTAAGAACAATTAAACAATGTTACAGCTTGCCTTCAGAAGTTGCGGGTGCTTCACCACTTGAGGTTTTTAAGAAAAGACAGGACCACCACCTGTTTGAAAGGGTGTCTTGTTGAGCAGGTGGTTGGAGTAGAAGACCTTCAATGACTTCCAGCTCTATTCTAATTAAGGTCTGCTTACACCATTTAACCCATTTCAACTTTCTTCTGCAATGCTTACACAGAATATGTACATCTTATTGCTCTTATTTATCTCTGCAACAACCTTTCTGTAAGTTACAAAGTTAGTTCAAAAGTCACTCAGGGACCTTCTGTGACAGAAAGTAAACTTAAACCTTGGTCTTCCTGGTGGCAGGTCAGCTACTACTCCTATCCAAAGTATTGTTTGTGATATTATAAATCATTTTATGTTCATGTTGTAGTTATATATAGCTTGACAAATTTCAGGACTTTCAATCCTTAGTTAAAGTTCAATTTGGAAAGAGACCATACTTTGCTAGGCTTTGTGTATTTACAAATGTTGGTGAATAGACTCCTGCAGATGAATAAAATATTTGCTTTCTGTGATTTTCTTTATTTTTGCTTTCTTCTGACCTTAAATTGTTTGCTTCTGCCTAGTTATCATTGCTGCAAAATGTGGGAATTTCTGCAGAGTTACTCAATAATGTCAAAATAGTAGCTGTGAATGGTGAGTGAAGCCCAATGGTTGTGTCATTCATGCATTGCACATTTAAAACGGTAGGGGCTTCTGCTGCCTGATGATGCCCACCATTTTAACATTGTTGATCCAGCTGCAAATGCTTCTGCCTCCACTCTTTCAGTTTTGTGGAATGAAATTGAGAAAAATTATCTTTCTGGACCATTGGCCATACCAGCTTCTTCATTAGGTCAGATCTTACTGCTTTTTCCCAGATGGTTAAGAGACTATGTTTCAAGTCACCCATAGTGAGAGCTCTGAGTGAAGATTTTCAGTCAAAATACCTAAAAAGAAAATGATCCCATGGAATCATTGTGGGTCTTGAATCTAAAACCTCATCTGTTTTGTTTTTCCAATGTGGCCCCAACACAATACACAGATAAAGATTTGATGAACTTGATGGATTTCCCACTTACACATTTGTTAGTCCAATCACGTTTCAATTGCTATGAACAAGGAGCATATCAGTACAATACTTGCTTCTAAAGCTACTAAAGGCCAAAGCCAAACTGATACTTTAAGCATACTATAAATATGACATTAGATTTCCTGGAAAACAGGGTCTGTTTGATCCTATATTAAATCAAGGAAGTCTTGACCAGAACGTCTGACTTTGAGGAGTTATAGCTGGAACCAAGGAATGCATTAACATTTTGGTTTCTCTATTCAGCTGAAATAGGAGGTTGCAAAGATTGGCATGTGAGACATTCACTAAGAGGTTTCATGAGCCACAAATTGCAAATGTGTGCTACGCAGTAAGAAAATACTTTGAAGTCTGGAGCCAGACAAGACCAAATGAAATACTTTTGTATTGTTAAATAAAATCAGGATTTCTTTTTCATATAGTTCTATGGTAATATTGTATTCTGTTTTTCAAGAAAAGTTTTCTTTTGACAAAAGAGCTATGATTGGATTGTCAGCTATATTTACAAAAGCAAGAAGCACAAAGAGGCAAAAAGAGAGATCTGGCAGGCAATGGGTAAGGAAAAGTTATGCTTTCAAATCAAGCTCCAACTTTTAAAGTTGCATCTAGCTGAAAGATGTAATATGACCTAAGGAGGTACCTTCTTGATAAGGGCATCTTTGTGTCCAAACAGTGCTTGGATGGGACAAATTTATAACAACTATTAATAGCAGAATCCAGAAGTGAGAAAATAAGTTAAGAAACTAAGGGAAAAATTAGTAATGTTTTAGTTTGATTATCTATTATTATTATGTTGATACTTTCATAGCATGCCCCAGGAAATAACTGGCAGCCAAGGAGAATCCAAAGAAGTAATGACCAATGACATTTGAGGGCTAAATAGTCAATCAGGATATCATGAGTATCATTTGTACACCACTGTAATATTCCTTTCTTAGATTTATATTTTATCTTTTCTTTAAAAACTCAAGGTAGTGTACTTAACATTCCCACACCAATTCTCCCCCACAACAACCCTGTCTAAATCTTTAGCCTTCCTGCCACAATCATTGAGGAGATGATTCTTCTCTTTCAACATCTTTAACTAACAAAACAACGTCTCCTCTACATGATCTTTCCCTTCTTCCTTTCTCTTTTCCTTTTCACTCTTCGACCTTTCATCTGAATCTGAAAACCATCTAAGACTTGAACCTGGATTGATAGATATATCTTTTCTTTCCCTTCACCTCACAACATTTATAATTATAAATGTTTTATTGTGCTTATTAGAACTGTGCACATTTTCAAAAATATTTTTATATTTTACATGCATTTGAAGCAACTTTTGGGGAAGAATTAAAGCAACCTGTTTTTTCCCCCAAACTATTGTTGGCCCCTTGGGAATTTCTAAAGAAAAATCAAAGAATTTGCACAACCTTAATATTTACACCGGGAATCAGTATACCAAGAATTGAAATTTGTAATTTGTGCCATGATTTGAATTAATACATTTTGTCATTTATTATACTTTGAGTCTTATTTATAGACTATAATTGAGAGGGTTTTTTTGTCAATTATATTAGAGTTGCTCCATTTTCTAATCTTATTATATTGTAATGCATTCATTTATTATGTTTTAATCATTATGAAATGTATGGATTATTTTATCTCTTGTTTTGCTTGCATTTCTAGGACATTACAGTTTGCATTATTGGATATTAATCCAATAATGATTAAATTAATATTTCATTGTCTGCAGTCAGGATTCAGTAATAAACCTCTAGCAGCTGTCTAAAACAACTTAGCACAAAGCAGATATTCCACAAAGACACATATTTCATTATGTGTTTTATTTTTGTACAAGCCTGGGAAAAGTTATGGGGGTTTAGCAGCGCTGAGAGTGAGAAAGTAGATGGGCTACATTTTACAAATGGGTGAGGGTGAGGTTTGTGTGGAAGGGGGATTTACTTTATTTGTGTATCTATAATATACCTGGGCCAGGAATTGCCCATTTGGGCTAGAAATTCCACCCTGGCCTGTCCAGACAGATTAGATTTCAGTTCCAAGAATTGCCATTTAGCATTTGAGCCTCTAGACACACTTGGAGAGCATCAAATTAGGGAAGTCTGACTTGCTTGCAAAAATCAATGGGCATACCCTGATGTTCGTGATTACTGAATCTCCATCTCTATAAATCATTGTGATCATGAAGTTTTTATGAAGACAAAATTACTGACTGTATTCCAGCAACATTTCTGTCTTGGATACAAGCCGTGTTAGAAGCTCCCTCCTGAAGATTGGAGCTGCCAACCCAGCAGACACCAAACATCTCATTCTATTATTCCAAGGCATTTCAGCACAGCAGCACCTGCAATCTGGGAAATGAAAAGGTGAGAATGCATTATTGATTAATTACTTAGTCATCTCCAAGTAGTTATTGAGCACAGCTGTGACTTTGACAAATTGCTCTTCAATTTTTGTGACTGATGTGCAATTTGAATAATGCAGTTTTACCATCCTCCTGTCAGAGGGTGACATGGAAGATGATTCTGGTAGTTCACAAAAAGGCAGCTATGTCATGTTTGGGTAATAGATGATGTTTGCCAACACTTTGCAAGGGGAAAATAATTAACGGCTGCAATACTTTGTTTGAAAAGTACACTGGGTTAATTAGTTAAAAGCAAAATATCAACTTTCTTTCATAGCCAGACCTAATGTGCATCTTCCTGGGATACACTGTAGAAAATTCAGACTGTCTGCTTATCACGCTTGATGCCAATGTATGACTTTTCTCCTTTACAAATAGCACAAGGAATAAGAAAACATCCATCAAGAGAAAAGGGGGAGGAGGAGAATGCTAAACCCAAGATGAAGAGAACAGTTAAATTAAACTCATTTTCTGCAGGCTTCATCTTCAAAAGCCCTTCCTCTGGACTATTTGCACAAAAAACACTAAGTTAAAATATTAAACCGCAAAAACTGCTTCCATGAATTTCTGAGAAAATGAACTATGATATTTAATGCTTCTTTTCTGGTTTGATTGTGTGCGTTGTAAAAACATTTATTTATTTATTTATTTATTTATTTATTATTTATTTATTTATTTATTTATTTTATTTGCAACATGGCGGCCCAAACTATATTGTGACTGACATACACAGGGATGGCGGAAAAAATCTCTCCCCACATTTTTTTTAAAGAAAATAACAATTTCCCCCATTCCATCCCACCTTATTCTGCCTCCAGTTGCACAAAAGCAGCTTTAAAAAATTCTGCATAGGAGATGGGTTATGAATTTAGGAGTGTAAAGAAGCATATTTCCTTAAAAAATATAGGTGGAACTGGAGTAGCAATCCCAGTCTGGGACAGTAACCTCTCTTCTTATACAAACATAAAATAAAAACTAAATCAGGCTGCACATATCTTATTTACTGAGCAGTTTTTTTTAAAAAAAATATTTACAGTATCTCCTGAATAGCCTGGCAAAAATCCAACATTACTGCTGCCCCCATGGAACTGCCTTTGTCCTGCCCCCTCCTATTTATGATTTATGCAGCCTTCTCTTGCTGTTTTCCATACTGCGAAACAATAATGAGCTGCAAATAATAGAAGAGAGTGAAGACAGTTAAGACAATGCATCATTATGCTGTCAGCTCTTCTGTGGTTAGCAGGAATTGGGTTAGGCTAAGAATTGCTACTGGGACAGGTTCTCTACATTATGCAGCTCAGCCTTGAAAGAAAAGCAATATGGTTTCTTAGGTATATGGCCTGATGACCATATTGCTACAACCAAATTCTCCTTGTGCAGGAGTATTTACAGGAAAAACTATTCTAAACTACCCAGAGGCACTTAGGTGAGCAATATATTAATGAGATGAATGAATGTGTTCTGACCTAGGCTTCACCAAATCATGAAACATATTCCTTGTCCCGAAAAAAAAATCCTTTTTATTTAGCTGATGTGAATTCCTAGAATTCACATCCAGCAAAGTCTAGGCAAACAGTCTTTCAAGGGTAAATTGCAACCAAAGACCTTATCAGTCCTTGGCTAGTTGCCAGGCTGATAGCTTCCTGGCAAGGAGTCTCCCAGATAAGCAAATATTCCCATGAATAATACGAACTAATTGTTTCCTGCAAACACCACTCTCCCTTTGCTCCTATTTATTTTCTATGGGAGGGGTCATTCAGTGTCCCCTTATGTCTTTACTCACGAGTTGACCTCTATTCCTTAATTGTTCTCTTCTCCTGACAGCTCTGTACATGTGTACATCGGGAACAGTTTCCAGCTGTTCTTCAGCTCCACTTATCCCCGACTCCGAAGGCAGCTGATAACTGTTGAACGGCCATGGCCCCATCTCTGCCTCTGCTGCAGAGCACTCATCAGAGCCTTCCCCAGTCTACAGGACTGGCTCAAGTTCCTCCCCAACCTCCTCACTGTCCGAGTCTGTTGCCAGCTCTACTGGCCGCTGGTGGGCCACAACAGAATGAATGAATGAACGAATGAATGAATGGTCTACAAAGTGTCTAATCACATGATCCAAGCTTTTTTTATGCTGTGTGTCAGGATATGATTTTATGGTTGCAGCTGCCATCTTGACTTTTTTTTTTTACTGCTATGGATGTCCTGCCTCTTTGCCAGGCTGAATTGGAAAAAGAAGAAGCACAGTGAGGCAAAGAGGGAGAGACTGACCAGGTAATGGGTAGGGCAAAGGTAAGCTTCCAAATCAACCTCCGATTTTTAATGGCTTCCATTCAGTGTTTTTCAAACTTGGTGAACATGTGTGTGGTCTTCAACTCCACACTGGCTGGGGAATTCTGGGAATCTGAAAGGGGCCAGGTTTTAAAGAGAGTTAGCTTTACTTGGCTAACTCAGAGTGTTCCAGACTGCTCTGTTTTCAAATTCAGTATCCTTACTGCTATAAATAACTTTGGTGTTATATCTTTGCCCAAAAAGTGCACCATATTTTAATTAAATTTAAAATTAACCACTGATATTATTATATAGTAATTTCTTTGCTGTGAGTCATTCAGGGTCTTTGAGAGTCAATGGCATGCCAGTTTATTAAATTTATTAAATACAGTGTTTATTATTTTAAATTAAACATTAAACATTCAAACAATATTTATCACTTTTCATGCTAAGAGTATACATTACATCTCACTTTCTCAACATCTAAGGCATTTGAAAAATTCTCAATATGCCTATCCTTATCCCAGTGTTTTTCAACCTTTTTTGTGCAAAGGCACACTTTTTTCATGAAAAAAATCACGAGGCACACCACCATTAGAAAATGTTAAAAAATTTTAACTCTGTGCCTATATTGACTATATATAAAGTAATTCTCTTGAATAGGAATCAAATAAACAAAAATAAATTATTTTATAATTGTTCATATTTCTGTTTACTTACTCAGTGCGAAACCTGGGCCTGTTTTTCTGAACACAAAGCTGATATTCTGGCAGGAATCGAAGAAAGACACACACGTGGCAGTATAGTTACCCCCACCTTAGGTTGTAGTTCCCCAACATTAGGTTGTAATTCCCCCACATTAGGTGCAGTATAGTTCCCCCACAGACATACAGCCTTCAGCCATACAGTGTATTACTGAAGGCTGTATGCCTGTGTACTGCCCCACTTCGGTGCTCGGAACACCGAAGGAGACGCGCCGCTGGTAACACTTACCAAGTTGACAGCGCGCGTTCTCCTCGCTGCTCCGGTCCTCCGTGATTGTTGCTATGGGCGCACGCATGGGACGTCAGTGACGTCCCTGCGTGCACTACCTCCCGGCGGTCCCCGCGTTTTTAAAGTAAATGCGGGGCCGCAGGGACTTAATAGAGGCATCCCTGTGTCCCGAAAGCAACTTTCGGGACACAGAGATGTCCCGAGGCAAAAACACCCGGTGGGTGTTTTTCCCACGGCACACCTTACACTATGTCACGGCACACTAGTGTGCTGCGGCACAGTGGTTGAAAAACACTGCCTTATCCCTTCCAAATGAAAAAAAAAACAAAACTGCAATTGTCCCAAAGCTGCATTTTTAAGAGGCAACTGCACTTTATTTTTCTTTGAAGAGCTTTTCCTTCTCACCCAAAAAGTTTCTTAAATTCTGACTTAGAACTGATGTCAGAACTGAAGAAGCTTCTGGGATGAGAAGCAAAAGCTCTTCAAGGAAAAATGAAGAAAGTCCAGGTGCCTCTTGAAAATCACCTGTGGGACAATGATAACTTGCATGACTGAGAATCTTCATAAACAAAAACTTCAATTGTTAACCATTTCAAAATTACATTACCATCTGGCATAGATTGGAGATGAAAGTATTCGTATGTGGAAGACTTTATCAGTTTAAGTGAGCTACTCAATAATTGCTTCAGGAATTAGCATTTGGGAGCAGTGCTTCAGCAAATCTAAGTTGGAAAGGAAATTAACATGTGCTTTATATCTTATTTCAGACTAGAAGTCATTATAAATCTCAAAATAACTATAACAACAATATTTGTGCATGCCAAGGACCATTAACGCTGTCAAAATATGATCCCAAATCAAAGATACTACTTATATTTTTGGGATGTTTATAAATTCTGGGTGCTTGAATTTGGGTTGAAAATAAAATTTATTTTTGTCAAATACTTTTTTATGGTTTTGTTTACATTGGCTTGGAAAACTGGTCATGCTAAAAAATAAGGCAACAACTTTGTTTTCTCTGCAACTTTTGGTGGACCTGGGAAATATAAAACTGAATTAAGTTACCCAGAAATGGATCTTACCTTTATTTTATATGCATAATATACAGAGTGGAAAAAGGACATAGTCTAACTAGGTTTTGCAGTTTTAATTTTGAAAGCAAATATGAGAATATTATTTGGGTATAGTCAGCAGTGGAATTCACTTAGCTTCCCTACCGCAAATGTGAGTGCACGTGCTGCATCTGTGCGTGTGCGCCATCTTCAATGCATGCGCAGTGCTCGTGCATTACATCAGGGTGGGTGGGTGGAGCCTTCTGCAGCCTCTGCTACCGGTTTGCCTGAACTGGAGAGAATCAGCTAAATACCACCTCTGGGTATAATATTAACTAGCTAATTATTCACAAGTCACTATAACAAGCTGCTCTGTTTAAGACTGGAACTTCTCAGTGAATAAGGTGATCACGTACTTTCTTCCTTCAATTATTCAGAAAAAAGTAGGTCATAATGCCTAAGCAAGTTTAAAATAGGCATCTATATCTCTGCTGCCTGATTGTCTCTGCCGCAAAGGAGTCCTGAGAGAGTTTTCTTTGACAGATTTCAATTGCTTAATATCCCTGGGCTAAGCATTTAGGAAAAAAGACACAATACACCAGACATATAAAAATGGTCTCATATCTCAAACACTTTTGCCTATTTCTGGGGGGGAAAACCAAAACAGGGTAGATAAACATGTGTAGACTTTATAGCAGGCAGGATATGCTACCTTTTTTGGCAGGGGGAATCCTCCTGCCATACCAATATTAGCAAAAATGAATGACATTTCAACAAGAAAGAATGGTATACATGCAAATATGATCAGTGACTCCGACTCTGACTATCAATCTATGTTTATGAGATTTATTCTACTATTTGTCAAGTGCCTTCAAGATGACTTCTAAAACATATCCATATAAAAATGAGACTGAAATCAGATTAAATTGGAACACCTAGGAACAGCTATAGAAGCTGGCAGTAACTTTATTAGCTTTAAAAGAGATTTGGATAATCATAGAAAGCAGTTTTATCAGGGCTATTAGTTTTAAAGATTTAGTATTAACACTGGGTTGGGGAAGGATGCCTCCAAATCCCAGTTATAGGGGAACAATGGTGGAAGATGAATGTCTTCATCACCATCAACAGTATAAAGTCATCTGGTTGGATGCATGAGAAACAAAAGGCTGGACTAATAAGGACTTGTCTTATTCAGGAATGCTATTCTTATGTACTTTTGCAGAGGTAGCTCAGCTTATTCAAAGACATTGTATTGTATTGTATTGTATTGTATTGTATTGTATTGTATTGTATTGTATTGTATTGTATTGCATTGCATTGCATTGCATTGCATTGTATTGTATTGTATTGTAATAATGAATTGATGAATTGTAATACTTTTTCATAATATAGTTGTTTCCAGATGCTACAGCCTTAGAACTCCCAACTCTAGGAAGATTGGTATAAATGTTTAGCCACAAGAAAATAAAAGAATAAGCTGGAAGTTTCTATAGTCAGCCAATGGAATATGTTCCATTAGAATTCCTAATGTAGCGAGGTTCTTAGTAACACTAAACTGCAATTCTATAATCTCTTGTCATTCCCACACTGGATTACCTTTTGAATCGATATTGTACATATTATTGGAATTGGAATTGGAATTTATTCAATTTGTAGGCCGCCCTATTCCCCGAAGGGACTCAGGGCGGCTGAACAAAAGCCAAGGGAAGGGGAACAATTACAAAAAAGTAAGACAAAACAATCAGACAATACAGACGATTTAAAAACATAGCAGACACAGCAAATTCGAGTAGGGGGGGGGACTCAACCCCAGGCTTGCTGGGACAGCCAGGTCTTCACGGCAGTCCGGAAGGCCCGAAGGATGGTGAGGGTCCGAATCTCCATGGGGAGCTCGTTCCAAAGGGCCGGAGCAGCCACAGAAAAGGCCCTCCGAGTGGTCGCCAGCCGACATTGGCCAGCAGATGGAATACAAAGGAGGCCTAATCTGTGGGATCTAATGGGTCTATGGGAGGTAATCGGCAGAAGGCGGTCTCTCAAATATTAATTAGAATATGCAGGATTGTATGGTAAATTCCCACTGGAATCAGTAATTTGTATTAGTTAGCATGAACTTTTTACATAGAATACATTGGGGTGAAAATGCAAGCAGTTTATGTTTGGATGCAGTCAAGACTTTAATCAATGATATACCAAATACCTATTTTAAAATACAACATTAAAATAGTTATTGAACAAGAAGGTAAAAAGAACAACTTAAAACAATCACAGAACTAAATTACATAACTGGAATAATAAAACTTTGTCCTCCTTAAAAAAATTCAAGTATTCCTTACAAGTCTACTTTGTAGTCTTTCTATATTTAACTTCCAAAAATGAGGACATACAAATAAGGGCCTTTGAGGTCCATTCCATGGGCATAGCTAACATTGAAAGAGCTTAGTATTTTCCCCGTGGTGGCTCAACTTGTAGACAGGCAGCTTGGTATCCTCTCTGGGGCTCTTTGTAGTTGTTTAATGAACCTGTCTCACCCAGCAAAGCACCTCCATGGTCATTCCCTGACCTTAGAAAGGAATTGTGATACATGGTACCTTTAAGAGTTTTAACCATCTTCATAAAATATATTTATCTGTATACTGTATATACTGTATAAATAGGTGTGGGTGGGGGATATGTTCCAGCATAACTCTGCAACGCCTTGAGCAATTTCAACCAAATTTAGAACACAGATGACTTACTTCCTGAAAATAAATACTGTGGGAGTAAGATATCCCTAACAGTCCTTGGGATGTATGTTCTGTTAAGATACAGTCTATTGCGCCTTAAATGGCTTCTACTGTACTGCCATAAAATGGCTTCTACTATACAGTGCAGTAGAGTTGCCATGGTAACGGCTTCACAGTAGTCCACAGGGGGCTCCCTCTGGTAAGGGTGAAAATCCAACATTAGAAATTACATTTGGTTCGGACATTTCCTCCTATAAATAAATACCCGGGCAACACCAAGTTATTGGGTAGCATGTAATATTATTCAACTATTGGAAGATTATGTATTTAGGTTTCTTGGAAAAGTTGTTTGCACTTCTTTTCTTTTAGACGATGATTTTGTCCAAGAACAAACCTTTCCATGCTATTGCGAATATGGCAAGACTTGAAAACCACTACACGATCTTATAAGTTTGTTCTTTGTAAGTGTATTTAAGAGAATCCAGGTTTGGAATATGTTACTCTTTAAAATGAGCATACAATATATATGTATTGTCCTGACACTGATGATGTTACCTAGTTTGGTAATTAAATATCTTCAGGCTAATAACTAAACTCAGAGAGCACCAAGAATTCCACAGTTCAACTGCAATCTTGAGATATTGTCTTCTATTTTCAACTTTGTTGGTAGTTCAAGTAACACTGCAAATAATTGGAAGTATTGGGACCAAAGTTTTATATTGTATTTGACAGCAACTGGCGGAGAAAACACATACAGTATTTAAAAAGGAACAATAGCTACTTTGCCGAAACCTATTGGGAAGAAGATATTCACAGTTCATAATTTGTTAGTGTTTTTTTAATACCAAACATCCTAAATATTTTGAAGAAGCTCTTTTGGCATATGAAATGTTTGAACATATGTTTTTAAACTCAACCTATGTCTCACATTGATGAAATCGAGTAAATTGTGTCTTAAAGCTAATAGACAAGAGATTTGGTCTTTATTGAATGAGATCATTAGAGCCAAAATACTGCTTAGCATTAAAGAAGAACAGGTTAAAGGGTGAACGTTACAAGATTCAAATCTCACACTTGAAAAGGCTTTGGAGATTTGTTGTACTTCAGCAGATAACACAGGCTCTGCTTCAAAGTATGGACTTTCTTAGTGAAACAATAAAGAAATATATACTATGCAATTGATGGATAGGGTACGTGAAAGATTATAAGAATTTGGAAGATTGAAAGTTATAGTGAAAAGCTCAAAACAAAGATAATGTTTGCATTGCTAGGTTGCAGAAGGTGACTGATCAAGATGCTCAACTTCAAACTGCTATATCAATCATAAAGAGGGATTTCCCTGCTCCAGAAGCTGCAAAGCTTTGGGGAAATGTGAAAAATTTACTACATTATCAATATGGCATTTATTATGTGTAAATGAGAGTAGCTATTCCTGCTTTGCAGGAGCAGGAGGTCCTTTCTCAGCTTTGGGCTACTCCTCAAGGAATTCAGAGATTTAAAGCTCAGGAAAGGAGCATACTTAGCATAGTGGCTGGCATGCAAGTTGATGCCAGGCAAGCAATAGAAAAATAACCGGAGGGTGCCCCCAGTTGGGGTGTCATTCAAGAGGCCATTAAAATTGCATTTGGTTCCTGATTCACTCTGGGGGGAAAACTGAATAGAGATAATTGAATTTTATGATTATGATTGATTATTATTTTAAACAAGAGGAGAAGATGATTAGTCTTAATAAATAAAATAGCAAAGGCAGTAATTGAAAGCATAAAGCTGTTTTTCCTCCTTATGAAAGAATCCTTGGAATCATATAACTTATAAATCAGGAATTTAAACAGTTTGAACATCATAACGATTTTAAACAATGTCTTGGTAGTCCAGTGGGTCCTCAATCTAATAGTACAATAAAAGGGCAATTCAGTCTGTGAAACAGTTTATTGAATATTCTGAAGAGTCTGGTGGACAGCAGCATGCAGCTTAACTGAACATTGAAACACACTACTTACTGGAAACATTATGCCCAAATATTAATGGAGAAGATGCTGACAGATATTCTCCTGGTAACCACAAAGGCTGTTTCAGTAACTGAGTAATATAAAAATGTCTATAGTCAACTTCCTTGTGTTCAAGATAGACAAAATGGTCTTATGTTTATGTGCAAGCCACTGACAGGCTGCAGAAAAGTGAATGCAAGGCAACTAAGATAGTTTTCTATGGTGAAGCAGAAAATGTGATGAACTACATTCATATCACGTGGTGATATTAGAAGAAAGGGTGCATCATCATAATAAATACCATTTTTATTATCAAACATGTACTTCTAGAGCCTAATCATTTATGAGGACAAGGTGGACCAAATGTTGCAGAAACCATAGAAATAATAGCTAGGAATGTTATATTTCACACTGAGTAAGCATTCATGCTGGGGCCAGAGTGGCTCATGTGGTTAGGATGTTGAATCAGAAGACCGTTGATGGTTAACAGCTCAGCCGATTGAAGCCTGAGAATAGGCAATGTGACAGATGAGTTCCCATCAATTAGTCCCAGCTCCTGTCACCTAGCAGTTCCAAAGCATGCAAATGCAAGTAGATAACTAGGTATCACTTCAATGAGAAAATAGTAGGGACATGAAAGGAGTCCCCTTGGATGTCCCCTGGGTAACGGTGATATCACCAGCTAAAATTTTCAACCCAGAAGGACCTTAATAGATACTCCAACATGAATGTAGTAGTAATAGTAGACATTCTGTATAACGCCATAGGAGGCATAGTAAATAGCTTCATGGATAGCTTGCAAAGTTTCTGGCTCCATTATAATACTATGTGTTAGAATAGTGGATAGTTGATTCTTTTTAGTCAGTAAGAGATAGATTAGTCGGTCTGTGGATTATGTATCTGTTATTATTTTTTTAAATAAAGGGAGGTGTGTGTGTAGATAGAGAGAGAGAGAAAAAGAGAAAGAGAGAGAGAGAATAAATTCTATGACAATTGTAGTTAAATCTTAACATAACATGCATTAATATGATGGCTGGATTTCCACATTAACTAAGATGTGGTTTTACTATAACATATTGAATAAATCATATGACTAGGATTATTCTGCACACTGAACTATCAATAATAAAGCATGGTTTATTGCAGCATAACAGAATTCAAATTTTGAGGTTTGAATAGTCCAATATTCTGAGGAGTTCAATTTACCAGAACTGAAGAGAATGAGCCAGGCACATGCTGAACACAACAACTTTAAGTGGCAGAGGTGAGAAAAGCCAAAATTTTATAGAGTGTTTATCCAGAAGCATAAGTTGAGATCACTGCAAGAGTTCTGCCCAATTCTTCCAAAATAGCTTATATTTCAAATACATCATATGGAGTATTCAACATAGAATGTAGATGGTCCAAAGGAAGATTTTCTCCAACCATAATTTTCTCCAATCATTTGACCAGAACCAAATGAATGTAATCTTTCATTGAAACAACAATAAAGTGCAACTTTCAGGGACATTTACTTGGATCTCTCAAGATTTTCATAAATATTTTGAGTCATAGGAATCACAGAAAATATTATCTATGACTGGCCAAAAAAAATGAATACCAGTCCTCATACCATATTTGTTCTTTCAGGCCATTTTCCACAGATGTAAGCCACTTTGGATTATGATAAAACTTATTTTATTTATACTCCTATTATAGTAGAGTTCACATCAACTCGATTTAATTTTGAATGATGTCATATCAACTATTCCAAAAGTGATAAACTTTTAGGGAACTATAGAACAACTTTATAATTACTTTAGGGACATTTATCTCCCTTATGAACAACATCCCAGTCTAAGATTATACTGAAGGTATTATGTGCAGCAAGAAGATTACTATGATGTGAGACTCTCATGTTCATTAAAGACCATTTAAGAGATATTGATAAGGGCCTGACTCAGATCGTTCTGGGGAAAAGGGATGAGACAGCAAGAAAATAGAATAATATTTCAAAAGGAAAAATTCAGTCTGTATTTTTGACTGTGTTGCTCTCAAAAATGTTGGACCCTATCAATTGTATTTCAGAACTATGGCAGTCACCTGAAATTGGCCTAAGCAAAATGAAGAATCCTCCAGATTCTCTCAATAATTCACAAAATGCTATAAGTCAATATGGCATCAAACAGGATAATGATGTAGCAATAGCCAGCTCTGGAATATGTCTCAGGACTTCCAAGACCAATGTGTTTAAGAAGTTTTCTGATGATTTTTGAAAGTATCAAAGGCCAGTATCTCCAGAATACCAATTAAGAGCAAATGTGGTGGGTTTTCTTTTCTTTTCTTTTTTACAATACTGGTCAATTTGCAGGGCTGAATAAAGTAGATACTACAGTATATTCTTGTTATCAGTAGCTGATGAAGAGACTTGCATTCAGGGAACTTCTGGTCCAATAATACAATAATGACTTGTCAGACACATTTCCTAGTCTCACACAAATCATTACCGAACTCCAATATTGCTAAAAAAATCAACAGTAAAGGAAGTAGCTGAACTTCTTATGATAGAAAACTGTGCTCTGTCATCAATTTTTATAGAAGTCTGCACTGCCTGCTTGCAGTTTTTGACATACCTGCGGCAGAGACAGCTGCAGAACAGTGTGTGATAAGAGCACCTAGGTGGCCTACTGGTGGTCTGAACTGAAAATGGATACGCTAGAAAATTGGATATTTATGTATGCTGATGAAAAGGCATGGAAAAAAAACCGTTACCACAGTACTCTTATGGTCCTCACTGGTACATGGCCAAAGATGCTCCTCTTTCCCAATCACTGGGTTGTACAGGGTGCATTTATTCTGAGACTATGTAACACACATGTGCAAAATGGATCTTTTGGCCAATATAAGAGAAAATTACTACCTTTATTGTGCCATTGTCTGTCTTTCTGTATGGAAGGTAAGCTATTGATGCTGCTGTTTTAACTTTTAAAGATGGTTTGACACATCAAACTAATGTAATTTTTAATTTTTTGCATGGTATTGCCTTAATCTGCATTGTGAACAGTCCAGTGGTAGAAGTCAATTTTTTTTACTACCGGTTCTGTGGGCATGATGTGGCTTGGAGGCATGGTTTGGTGGGCGTGACAGGGGATGGATACTGCAAGATCCCCATTCTCTCCCCACCCCACTAACCTGCTTTCCAGCTCTGTTCTCCTGTTCAGGGCAACAAAAGAAGATCAACTGGGAGGCAGTAGGAGCGGGGACAGCCTATTTGCTGGTTCTCTGAACTACTCAAAATTTCTGCTACCAGTCCTCCAGAACCTGTCAGAACTGGCTGAATACCACCTCTGAAACAGTCCCCACCCCCACCCCCACTGAGGCACTTGTTTTGATTTGGTTGGCTATTGAGGTTGGTGTTTATGTTGTTGGTATTATATTCTGTATATTCTCTTCGCTCAGTTTGCATGATATGAGGAAGCTGCTTTCTTTGTCAGGGGTCCATTTCATCTGAATTAAATTCCTGGTCAATTTCAGCTGATGGGCAGATTAGCAACAGAAAGCAGTTTTTGAGCTTTCAGCTTTTAAAAGTCTTGATGGGACCAGAAACAAATCAGAAATCAATTGTAATCTAACACCGGGATGATGTGCTCACAGCGAGCAATATTAATTAACAATATGGCTTTCTATTCCAGTTGCAATTTCTGGATGATTTTCAAGTAGATACTAATTTACTGTGACCATGTATCCCTTTTATCAAAAATAAAAATAAAAATCAAGGGATCTTTATTTGAAGTATGTCCAATGTAGTTTTTATTCTCTAGCCCAACAGGATATTGAAAAGAAAGTATGTAAAAAATTCAGGATTCTCCCTGCCCATCAGCAGGATAATTCTTTGAAAACAAAACTGAAAGGATCCAAGTCTGGTATCATAGGAGAAGCCAGCAAAAGAAAGGTGCCTCTCAAAAAATGGGCTTTTTGTAGCTTGGGACTGCAGAGGAAAACATTCCAACTTGGGAAAGGGAGTTTGGTAGTAATGAGCAACTCAGAATATGACAGCTATTCCATCCTAAGTGCCTCTCTTCCAGTGGTGAAATTCAATTTTTTTTTACTTCTGTAGGCGTGGCTTGGTGGGAAGGATACTGCAAAATCTCCATTCTCACCCACTCCAGGGGAAGGTTATTGCAAAATTCCCATTCCTCCCAACTCCTGGGGGAAGGATACTGCAAAATCTACATTCCCACCCCACTCTGGGGCCAGCCAGAGGTGGTATTTGCCAGTTCTCCGAACTACTCAAAATTTCCACTACTGGTTCTCCAGAGCCTGTCAGAACCTGCTGAATTTCAACTCTGCTCTCTTCCATATTCTCTGGTCAATTGCTACAAAGCAGATTACTGTTCCCCCATCCTTTGCTTCCCATGCACTCACATACAGAAACACACAGATTCAACATGAGCGTAGCATAAAAAAAGCGCAAAGACACAATATATTTCAGTGAGGGGTCCTTGGTGCTCTCTGACCTTTTTCTCTTGCAAATATTTCATTATCCAAACTAGGTAACTAACACTGATGGTGACTAACACTGTTACCTAGTTTGGATAATGAAACATCTGCAAGAAACCAAGTTCAGAGGGCATCAAGGATCCCTCATTTCAATTCTCAGCTACAAATAGTTTCCTTTATTACACATTACAGAATTTTGTTAGACATAAGAGAATGCAAATGCCTCACTGGTAAAAGGGTTGGAAAGAATTCCAGAAGCCATTTCTCAATATCCTCATTCCTTTGTAATTCCTTCCAATCTAGTAGAATCCTAGAAAAATATGTAAAGGAGGACAAGATCAGCATAATGCTTTTCCAAAGCCAGAAGGATACCATATTTGGTATGTGGAGTAAGCTATGATTTACTTAATCATGATTTATTAAATAAACCATAATGTCTCAGTTCACACAGAATGTTATGTCAATATCAAAACCCACCACATTATAGCTTAAGACAATATATGATTCAGCTCTGAAAGAGCATCTCAGGCCATCTTGGACCCCATGGAAGACTTTGAGTTGTAGTGTCAGTTTGCATAGTCAGCCCTGTCAGATGTAATGTGAGAAAAATTTCTGGCATGGATATTTGTGACCGATTTCTATTCACAGGTTTCAGGACGGTAGAAAGCTAGAAATCTTTTTCACATTCTCAATATTACACAATTCTTGTAACTTTTAGCATCCTATACAGAATAAAACAGCAAATGTACTTGCTGCTTATAAGGATGAATGCAGAAAGTACGGGATTTTATATATATACTGCACTGGTACTAGTTTTAACACCTCAACAATTATTCTGTTCAATATTGCACCTTTTAGATAGAGGTAAGGCAGATGCAGAAGTAAAGCTGCTTTCAGATGCATGGCAACTGCTGGCCTAGGTGGTGGTTGGGAGGGAGGAGAGCACGATATGTGTCTATATGATGGTGTAGCTGTCTCTGCCAGCTCTTTTAAAGAGGTTTCTTTTCCTCAGGACAGTTTCATTAAAAAGGAATCAAGTGAGGGGGCCAGAGAGGTCAACACAATGATTTAGTGATCAGAGCGGAGTGCCAGGTCTGTCAGATCCCCAGACAAAATAAATATGAGGAATGAAACCTGCATCCTATTTTGAAAAGGCAGGATTCAATTGCTCTGTCATTATATCATCTCAACCCGCCATAGGAAAATTATATTGGACTCTGGCCAGAATGAATAAAGCAGACCTTGGGTCGTCTATCAGAGCAACCCAACACTATCTTTATTTAAACATTTAATCTGCCTACCATGCGTGCCTCAAAATTCTCTTCAGTTTAGTAAAAGAGCATTTTAAGTCTCCATCTCTTACACAGAGTGCTAGGCTGACTTTTAGCAATGGTAGAATGTTTGCTTTGTTTGGCAAATATGGAGAGTTTTTTCCCAATGACAAATGGAAATCATTTTGATAGATAATGGCCTGTTATAAAACATCACGATCATAGTCCAGATGTCCATATCTTTCTGGATTAATTCTATAGATTAGCGATTAGAGATTAAGAGCCGAGGTGGCGCAGTGGTTAGAGTGCAGTACTGCAGGTCACTTCAGCTGACTGCTAACTGCAGTTCGGCGATTCAAATCTCACCGGCTCAAAGGTTGACTCAGCCTTCCATCCTTCCGAGGTGGGTAAAATGAGGACCCAGACTGCGGGGGCGATATGCTGATTCTGTAAACCGCTTAGAGAGGGCTGAAAGCCCTATGAAGCAGTATATAAGTCGAACTGCTATTGCTATTGCTATTAATCCTTCTGATTCAGAAGGATTCATATAATTTCATATGGATTTTTCACTTGATCTTACTTCATTGAGCAATGAGGCTATGGGATGCTCAGCCCAGAGAGGATGCTCTGGTTTTCCAAGTCCAGGTAGCGTTGGATGATGTTGACTATGCTCAATTTTAAGCCTTATTTTAGAATCGCAGCATCATTGGTCACACTGAAGAAAGAATAAGGGAAGTGATACCTATGGGTTCTTCTAGACCTCACCTTTGACTTTGATCCCACTAATAGTTTATTACTGGGTCATAGGTCCACTGTTCTTGTTATTTCAGCCATAACACATGTCTGCTTCAGGCCCTTGTACATATGCCGTTATCTACAACTGGAAATATGCTTCATGGAACTCAGTAAGCCCCATTGAACCCCACTGATGAGACATTAAATGTTGCATTAAGGGTCCAGATTGTAGTCTATTTACATTTAACATGAACAAATGGTCTGGGTACTTTTGGAAAGCATGAGCCCTTCAGATCTGCAATTGTACAATCACTGACTTCTACACCACCTTTGAACTTTGCATATCATATGGAGGTTTCCTCATTTATAACTATACAGTGGAACAGAAATGGCCTGAATCTGGAAGCAGGTTTACATATTTGGAATTTTGAGAGCCTGGTATGAACACAGGGGTGGGTTCTGGCAACCACTACTACTGCTGGTTCATTCAGGGACATGCTGTGCATGCATGCGCAGTGCAACAAAAATTACTCTGTGAATGTGAAGAAGACAAAAACAAGACGATGGTATCTATGGCGCCACCGAGAGAACCGGTTCAGGGGCGTGGAAGGCTGGGTCACTGTCGGTTCCAGCGACCCAGACCCCCAAGTTACTACCGGTTTGGCTGAACTGGTCTGAACCGGTAGGAACCCACCTCTGGATGAACAGCCTAAAAAGCAACAACAGTGCTCTAGATAGGTGTGGCCACTCACGAAATACTGTTTATCAGAAAGCAAAATTGGTTTGCTATTTTGTTTAGAAAAATGAACCGACAGTAACTGCATGAGCATTATCTGATTGCATGACAGCAGATTAATACACATCTGTAAATTAGCTAGGATTTGTGAGGTCTCATTTGAAAAATCAGATTCATATTTAGAGTTCAGTTAGAATAGTTTTGTTATGTTAAGTACTGTGAAAAAGGGCAAACTACAAGCCATTTACTCACAAACTAAAGACTTTGTCTTTTGTACAACTTTCTCCTTGTTATTTGAATGTAGATGCTACAAGGCACCCAACACAGGGGGGCTGTAAACAGTACAAATTGCAATTCTAGAAAGGAAATGCTGTTAGAATCCTCAGCAGGAAGCCAAAAGATTAACCACCCTTGAATTCCATACTTGTCAATCCTCCACCTACATTTCAGTCTATTTTATCTTTAAGCCCTTAACATTTAGCAATCAAAATGCCGAACAACTGGACCTAAATTCAACTCTCTCCTTCTTTCTTTTCCTCTCTAACAAATAACATCTGGGATAGCAGAGAACATTAGACATTGCAAAAGGCTAGCTCTCTGGTCAAAAGGTGAGTGGCCTCATAAAGAACAATTTCACACTATTTAAACAAGTCAGTGCTGGCTGACCCAGACAGTTCCCTGTCCTGTTTGCTGCAGAGACCTTGTCCTTTTCTTTAACTACATGGAAACACTTTAGAAGAAAATTGCTGACTTTACTTTGATTGCAAAAGAAGTTCCAAAAATTCTACCTTTTATTTAAAAAATGGTAAGAAAAATTGAATTATACAGTAGTAAGTCTTCTAGATTTAGCCTGCAAAAATCTGGCAACCATTAGATGGCAGCAGAATTTTCTATTCCTCTCAGCTACCATCTAGTAATAATTGTTAATTGTGATGATATGATGATTTAGTGCCTTCAAATAATGTTTTTTTTTTTTACCCCCGGTGACTGCCTGGGCAAGTCCCTGCAATTTATTGGCAGGTTTTCCAGAAGTACTTTGCCATTGTCTTCTTCCTAAGGGATGAGAGAGTAACTGGCCCAAATTTATCCAGTAGGTTTTGTGCATAAGATAGAACTAGAACTCACAGACTTCTGGCTTCAAGTCTTTTGCCCTAACCTTTAACAAACTGGCTCTCAGCAGCTGCACTTACATAGAATTGTATAATGGTCAGCTAATTGCTGTTAGATATAGGAGAAATGTTGGAATTGTTCTAGCATTATAATTGTTGGCAGTAGCCCATGAATTCTTTCCAGTGAGTACATTTGTAGTTCACAACCAGCTGTTTTGCATTTTTTTCAATCAACAAAGTTAGCTCATTTAAATACATAGTTTTGTATTTGTACAAATGTTCATTTAATGCATCCTGGTCTCTTCAGTCTAGGGTGCTTTCATATTTACTGTGGAATGGGAATTTTCACAGATGAGCCAATAATGCAGGCTTCTGTTGACAGTTGTCTCATTTTCTAGGTAAGATTTCAGTAATTTTCCTTTCCAAAGAATTATAAACGTTCCTCCACATCCTCTTTTTACTGTTTTTTCATGTGCTGTGGTTCTGACGTGGGCATTGATTATTGAAACACACATTCTATATATGATTGTGGGTGACACAATTTTTTTTTTTAAAAAATGATAGTTTTGGTGGGGTGGTTGTGCATATATTTAGACTGGAGCTTAAAAACCTTGATTGATTGATTATCTGCCATCAAGTCAGTGTTGACTCTTACTGACCACCTGGGTAGATTTTTTTTCTCCTATATCAATCTGTCCCTAATGTGATCTGTCAAGTCTTCCAACAGAGCACTCTTCGCCATTGCGTTGAGTGTACTCTCCTTGCTGCTGGTTGTCCTCTTTGTTCCTTTCCTTCTGCCTTTCCCAGTCTTACAGCCTTCTCCGGAGACCAATATTTTTCACCTAATGAGTCCCAAATATGATACAGTATTTTGAGCCTGGTCATTTGTGCCTCAAAGGAGAACTCTAAGTTGTCTTCAAGATGGTCACCAAATAAATATAATAATAATAATAATAATAATAATAATAATAATAATAATAATGGTTTCTGGCTCAAATATCTGACCAGTTTACATGCAATATTGGCCAGGCAACTGAATGAAATTTTACAAAAGGGCCAAATTGATGAATGGTTGACAACTGGAAAAACATACTTGATTCAGAAAGATCCAACTAAAGGAACAACACCTGAAAACTACAGACCAATAACATGCTTACCAACAACCTTCAAATTACTCACAGGCATTATTGCAGATAACATGATGGATTATTTGGAAACAAACAACATCTTGCCAGTAGAGCAAAAAGGCAACAAAAGAAGGAGCAGGGGCACAAAAGATCAGCTTCTAATTGATAAAATGATATTAGAAAATTGTAAGAACAGAAAAACAAACTTGAATATGGTCTGGATTGATTACAAAAAGGCATTTGACTCACTGCCACATAGTTGGATCATAAAATGCTTAGAAACAACTGGCATTAGCAAAAATATTACATCCTTTACTGAAAAGGCAATGAAACAATGGAGAACTGAGTTGGCAGTAGGGAATGAGAGCTACGGAATGGTTAATATCAAGCGAGGAATTTTCCAGGGTGATTCACTTTCACCTCTTCTCTTCATCATCGCAATGATCCCACTATCAGTAATCTTAAAAAAAATGAAATTAGGCTACCAAACAGCCAAAAAAGCTGAAAAAATTTCGCATTTACTATATATGGATGATTTGAAACTCTATGGAAAGTCAGAAATAGAAATCCAATCATTGACAAATACAGTCCGAGTATTCAGCACCGATATTTCAATGCAGTTTGGCATGGAAAAATGCGCCACTGTATCCATAAAAAGGGGCAAAATCACTGCATCTGAGGGAATTGAAATGCCCAATGGCCAACTAATTAAATGCAAAGAAAATGAAGCCTACAAATACTTAGGCATTCTGCAGTTGGATAACATCAAGCATGGAGAAGTAAAAACTATTGTCAGACGAGAGTACACCAACAGAGTTAGGAAAATTTTGAAATCTAAATTGAATGGTGGAAATACAATCAAGGCCATAAATACCTGGGCAATACCAGTTATAAGATACACAGCTGGCATAGTTAACTGGACACAAGCTGATTTGGACCTTTTGGACCGAAAAAACCAGGAAACTAATGACAATGCACTACAGTTTACATCCACGTGGTGATACTGATAGACTATACCTGCCACGAAAATCAGGTGGCAGAGGATTATTACAAGTGAAGCAAACAGTTGAAGAAGAAAAACATGCACTGGCTGATTATTTAAAAGAAAGTCAAGAACATCTATTAATCGAAGTAAAGAACAAAAATCTACTGAAGGCCCAACAGACAAAACAAGAATACAGAAAAGATGTGATAAAATCAAGAATGGAGAGTTGGCAGAACAAAGCACTACATGGTCAATTTCTGGAAAAAATAAAAGATAAAGTGGACAGGGAACAAACTTGGTTATGGTTAAAAACAGGTACATTAAAGAAAGAAACAGAGTCACTAATCCTGGCTGCGCAAGAACAAGCTATCCGCACAAATGCCATTAAGGCCAAAATCGAAAAATCCTCTGATGATGCCAAATGCAGACTTTGCAAAGAAGCTGACGAAACTATTGATCACATACTCAGCTGCTGTAAAAAAATCGCGCAGACTGATTATAAATTGCGGCACAATTCAGTAGCACAAATGATCCATTGGAATTTGTGCAAAAATTATAATATTAAAACAGCAACAAACTGGTGGGAACATCAGCCTGAAAGAGTCACAGAAAATCAGATGGTCAAGATCTTGTGGGATTTCCGTATACAAACCAACAAAATACTGGCGCATAATACACCAGACATCACACTGGTTGAGAAAAATAAGGTCACAATCATAGACATCGCAATACCAGGTGATAGCAGGGTCGCCGAGAAGGAACATGAAAAAATCGCAAGATACCAGGACTTAAAAATCGAAATTCAACGACTATGGCACAAACCAGCAGTGGTAATTCCAGTGGTAATTGGCACACTGGGTGCTATTCCAAAAGCACTGGAATTACATTTAAAACAGTTAAAAATTGACAAAATCACCACCAGTCAAATGCAAAAAGCTGCACTGCTTGGATCTGTATGCATATTACAAAAATACGTTACGACGTCCTAGGCCCCTGGGTGGGGCCCGACTAGTAACCAATGCCAAATCCGGCGAAACAACTGGCCGCTGTGATACAATTGTACAATAATAATAATAACTATTATTATTATTATCGAATGTATGAATTATGGACACGAATGTATGAATTATGGAAACAACATTATCCAGATTCAAATGTTAGTGAACAATGACTAGCAGATCAAAGGCGATTTATTATACGGAATAAAGTGTTTAACTCCGCCGTTGCCGGTCCCAAGCCCGGATGAGAAAGGAGGAGGGTTGGGGTCAGGTTGGCATCTGGTCCCATAAAAAAACCCCGCCAACCCATACAATAAAATGAATGAAGAATTCCATACTGCATCGGTCGTCGCGCGGGTTAACAAGGGCCGCGGCGGATGTTGGGGTCCCTGGACATCCGTCGACAAGTGGGCTACAAGTGGACCAGCCAACAAAATGACAAAAATATAGTGCAGATGAAAACCGTGCCATAATGGCCTATTACTACAACTCAGAGCCAGAAAAAAGAGGCTATTTAAAGCGAATGTAATAATAATAAGAACTCTGTATTGATTTGTTGTTCTGTTGGTTCACATCTCAGGCTGTCCACAGATAACAAAAATACCCCAAATATCATTTAAATATTGAAATGCTATAAAATCATAACAATATATGGAGACATTTTGATCCACTGGTTAAGGCACCAGGCTAGAAAGCAGCAGACTGTGAGTGCTAGTTCTGTTTCAGCCATGAAAGTCAGTTGAGTGACTTTAACTGTTTCTTGCCCAACTTACCTTACAGGGTTATTGTGAGGAAAATAGGAAGAGGAAAGTAGGTAAAAATAATAAAGGCAGGAAATAAATAAATATGATGAAATAAATACATTTTGTAAAAGATGGAAGAAAATATTTTTTCAGTCAATTTCAGTTTAACTGTTTAATTATAAAAATAACAGTATTAAGGATCTGCACTGATACTTAAACATAGCTTATTATTGATAATATACTTTTGTAATATAATAAATGTAATTAAAAGATTCCAGTCATTTCCACTAACTACATTGCTGCAATGGCAAAAATTAGAATGAGTTTTTCCATTATTTTTATATTTTGCATAATGTATCATGCTTTAAAATTTCTCACCCTGTTTTCTTACCATCAATTTAATCCCGTCAATGGTATTTCACATCAATTATATACACTATATGTATATGTGTGGATGTGTATAATATTGTATTTCTATAAATATTTGAACTATTCTCATAAACTCATGTCATGCCTTGTGTGATATTTTCACCAGTCAATGTCTCTCTTTTCAGCCTGATGTGACATCTTTGCTTTTTCTACACTATTTATATTCTTTAGGAAATAAATGCACTGAGAATTCAAAATATAATCCAACCAGTGGCAGAATTCTTAATTAGTAGCCCAATGCATGTTATGGGTATATTATTATCAAGTTATCATAGGCATGCCTGGTCCAATAATGAAAGAAATATGTACAAAAGCAATAATTCATGCACACAATCTTATCAATACACCCACATTGCATTATAGATCTGAAAATCTATAAACCGTATATTACTAAGGAATAAAATGTTGACAGTCTGTTTTCTGTTTGAAAAAAAAATGTTCTTAATCTCAAATTAAATATATCTTCTTGCAGATTGCATTTAATGACACATCTTTTTTGTGTGATGTGAACATGCTTACCAGTAAAAATACAATACTAAAATTATGTTGCCGAAACTATTAGTACAATCATTTAAGACTTTTTTTCCACAGTGTATTATTAATGCACGAATGTGTTGGGGCTTAAAGTGGAATGACCATCTGCAACAGTTGCAGGTGGCAAGCTGGTGTGACCATTTTAGCTATTTTCAGAGTGATGAGATACACAACCAGATGCTCTCATCAATTCTGTTAGTGAATGCATTTTATTATAAGAACAAAACAATCTCTTTTCTTCCCTTAGAACACTTTAAGCCTGTTACCTATGACACAATAGCAGGTTGGTCTTCTCCACAACTGATACAAAGTTCCCAGTTGCTTTCTCACTTCCAACGACATCACACTGAGATTGTGTTTTAAATCTATAAACATGTCTTAGAGAATTAAGCAAATGATGAGTTCTAACCAGCAGTCCCACAAAGAGTATTGGTATTTTCTATTGTAATTCTTTGACTTTGGATAAGCATTTTCTGTTGTAATTCTCTGACTTTAGGATGCAGCTCCCATACAGATTTCTTTTTTGTTAAATAGAAACATTTTCTTTTTGAGAAATCCTTTTGGACTTTGCATTTTTCTGGAGCCAGTTCTTGCTATAGACTTGGAAGAATGTGGCAAATGGAAATTTTGTCTTGTGTAAGAGACGAATGAATACACATGCACACATGTGGACAATAGTTGCCTAACTCTGGAAAATGACCTGTCAGCTTTAATGATTGGATATTAGCTGTCCATGGGTGGGATAAGTTGCCCAAGTGATAATATTTGTTCCACAACATATACCTATGTATTTTCATATTACATCATGGGATAAGTTCGAAAGGACAGAGCTTGCATTCTGACAAACACTCATGCTGGATCTTCATGGTTAGTTACAGTCACTTCTGCATTCATGACCCTCTCTTGAAGAGTGTGTACAGCTTAGAAAACAGTAAATTTTGAGAAGCTGCATGCTGTTTCTCCAAGACATTTTAGTTTTTCCTCTTTAAAAGGTTCTTCTTTGTCTGCTTATTTTCTATTCATTTTATCAGTGGGGGATTTATATTTCTGCTGTTGCAAGAAGTATTATGATTTACAGCCAATTAAGGGCAAAGCAATTTGATAATGGTAAAAATCATAAAGTAACAACTTTAATAAATTGCTTCCCACCTGCAGTTTGTGCTGTCTACACGACCTTAATATTCAGGAATTCAGGAGTTTATGAATTGTCTGAGCAATACCATAGCTTGGAGAAGGGCAGAGAAATTTGTGGCTTTCATTAAATCCAGATATATGCAACATGAGGAACACAGCATATTTTTTCCTGATTATGTTTTGCTTAGTAATATATATTATAAGACAATGGTTAGAAATAGGGGATTGCAGGGTTTTTTTTTTTTTTGGAAGGTATTGCAAAATTAAAGCTTGTACATTCAATCAGTGGTATGTGATTCTGCTAAAGTGTTTAATTCTGTTTAAAATAGCTGCAGTCCTAATAAGCTGTTTTTGAGAATAAACTCATTGTCCTTAATCAAGCTCATATATAAATCCAAAGGCTATATTGTACAAATTACAATTTATCCAATATCATTCCACAAGAGGAAATATATATATCAGGATTTGTACACTATAGTGAAAAGACTTGGTGTTGTAAAGGAAGGACATTTGATTCTTTATAAGGAAGTAGTGAAAAAATATTTGTCACCACTAAAAGAAGATGCTAGAAGATGAGTGTCTGCATAATGCACATCTCTAAGGCAGATAGGCAGTGAAGAAACATGAAATATAAATAAATAAAATTCCTGAGAGTATATTGAACCGCAATACAAAAAGAGGCTAACAGAAGATGCTGTCCTTGATAACACAAACAGAAGCTTGCAAGATTCAAACAAGCACTGTGTGACTGATGGTATAAATGGTGCAAACGTAATTAATTAGAAATGAAGAAATCATTTCCTGGATGTCTGGTTTAGTTGGAGTCAACTGAAGTGCCCTTTTAAGGCTCAAGAAACAGAATACATAGGGGGAGATGAGTAAAAAAGGAACAGAAATAACTGTGTGTTTTGCTAGAATCACATTTAAATAATCCTGTTCCTGAATTTTGATTTTGAAATGTTGGCAGATAGGCTGATAATCATGCTGTTATACTTTTAAAACCTCTTTCATTTGTAATGCGTTGATCTGATTATTTTAATTTATGGCATGCCACTCTGGGAGTATTGTTAATGGCAAAGACTAAAAATAAGATGGAATAAAAGTGAGCAAGCACAGGAGCATTATCACAATGGATAATAGCTTAAAATGAGCATATATGCAATTTCTGGATGAAATGTATCAAGACATCTAGAAAAAATTGTTGTTTTAAATTACATTTAATAGATAGTTTTATGATAGTAATTGATCAGTGAATTAAGCAGTTGGCTTGTTAAAAAAAATAGAGTACAGGAAGACATGGCATAAGAAAAGAAAACAAAAACATATCTTGGACAAAATCCTAAAATGCCTAAAATCTAAAATTTATCTAAAGCATCAATAAAAATACACATATTAATTTACTGCAATGGATGGAGCCTAGGTCAGTGATGGCTAATCTTTTCTGGACCGAGTGCCCAAAGAATGTGTGTGCCCAAACCCCCAAAATGCAATGCACGTGTGGTCCCCGTGCATGCCCCAACAGATGTGCCTTGCCCCCACACATGCACATCTTCCCCCAGATGCCCCCTGCCCCACTCATGTGTCCATGCCCCCTCCACATGCACAGAGGCCCCATGCATGTGCCTCCCCCGCGCATGTGCATCAGAGATCTGAAGATCAACTGGCTGGCAGAAGGTGTGGGCGCAGCAGAGCTGAACTGGAGGGATGGCTCACATGCTCACAGAGAGGGCACTGCATGCCACCTCTGGCACATGTGCCATAGGTTTGCCATCAAGAGCCTAGGTTATAGAAACAAACTGACAAATTAATTAGTAGAAATGGAATACTTAAGTTCTACCTATGAAGTTTTATCTAGCCAGTAAGTGATATATATTTATATGAATGCATATAAATACGTATCAATAAAATCATATATTGGTCAGCAACAAGTAACAGGCAAAACAAAACCTAGATGCAATTTAAAAAAAAATTAAAACAACAGATAATAATTATATGTTAATAAAAAAATAAAAACAAACATTGAAAGAGTAATTTTCCACTACTGTACAATGACAATTCAAAAAAAAAAATTACGACTCTTTTCATCGTATTGGTGTTCTGATCTAACAGCAAAGAACAATTAAGGTTGTTCTCAGGACAAAAGGGATTGGTAAAAGTAAGACAATGGAGGGCAAATTACTACAAAAAGTGCATCAAAGTAACATATTAGTTGAGGTGGCTAGTTCCTCCAGAGCACAGGAAAAAATTAATTCTGCAAAAGGAATATTATCTCTTCTGACCAACCCTGCAGGGGGCAAGACAGCAAAGTGCACTAAAGAACACATCTACTACTATGTAACCAGCGTGGTGTTGAGTACATAATTTACTGCATGAAGATCTATTAATATTGGTAATATCTACCAATTTGGGGAAGGAATAATGTATCCTATTCTACTTGAAGAGCTACATTGGATACATATTGCAGAATCCTAGCATACATGGCACCCAAAAATTACTGGAAAGGGAAAGTATGAGTCAAAAATATTGCTCACAGAGAAGGGCCTGAAAATCCAAAGGAATCAATTCAATTTCTGAGGTGCTGCATTTGAAACAGAGGTGTACACATGAAACAAACTGATAAGAATGGGAATTGACTTGATTCATTTATTTTGTTGTATATGTATTCCCCTAATATATTCATTATTAAGAAACAAGTTAAGGTTTCATATGTTTAAAATTTGATAAATTGAATAATATAGATCTATATTAGTTTCCATTTCCTATGGACTTCTTTATAATTTAATTGCTTTTAAAGCATATGAAAATATTTTCTCACCTTAGGATACACTCAAGTCAAAATTCATTCTGACATAAGGTAGTTTGGCTGCTTTTGATTGATTTTTGCTTTCCTTAGCTTTATGACTTTTCTGGATTAATTTAAAGTTTGCTGATTAATTTAAAGTTTAATATTTTAAACCCTTTGGAAGAATAAATTCTGAATTAATTATGCAGTCCTAAAAAAAGAAACGTGTGCCAGCCAAAGAAGATGTGGTGCATAACATAGGATTACAGAAGTAAAAAGCACAATGGCATCATATAAAGAAGGAAATGTTTCAGCTAAACTTAAATCTGAGTTTAAGATTTCCTGTTCTTCTATAAATCTCCATTTGATCCGGATTCTTGAATATTTTATGAATACATTTATTTAACTTTTTTGGCAATACAGTACAGTGCCTTCACATGTTGAAGTAATATTAATGATTTTATCTACATAATCTCTTTATCTGACTCCCCATTCTACATTCATATGATTCATCTTTGACTACCAAATAAATTTCATAGTCAAACGTATTCAAAAATGTCTCTAACATTACATAACTCTTGGCAAAAATGCATATGCTTAGTGTATCTAAATTTATATATCACTACTGGCCCATGTTGGAAGAACAACTGAAAGTTTCTTAATATAGATAAATACCCACCTTCTAATTGTTGTTATTACAAATATATTTTAGAACACCTTTATTTATATTTTTCTTAAGTATTTATTGACCACATTTTCTATTAGCTTAGCAAAGCTATTTTATTCAAATTACAGCTTAGTTTAGCAGTGTAAAACATAAGCAAACCTATTTTCTCTATGACCATACCGTAATAGCTTTCCTATTGATTTTCATAATACGATAATGGGCATGTTTCATGTTTCCAAAGGAGATTTGTCCAGATCTATGGCCATACTCATCTTTACCTAACGTAATTGTTACTACTAATGATAAATTTCTTTAAAACATTCATGGAAACATTCATGAAGCTCTGTACACTTTCCCTAAGCAACATTGCTTGTATTTTGATGTGGCTTTCTCCCCAGTATCAACTGACTTTCAAAGCATTATGTGATGTGTGTGTGTGTGTGTGCGTGCGTGTGTGTGTATGTGTGTGTGTGTACATATGCACGTGCATATATATGCATGTGCCAGTAGAGAAGCCTGGAAAAGAGCAGTTATTAGTGCCATCCTATTATTTTGTCTCCATTCACATCTTCTGCCTATACAGGTTCATAAATAATTAGCCTCTTAGCTTAAAGCTTTCAGAAGATTCTTCGATAAAGCCTACTTAACAGCTAGAGAATGCTGAAGTCCTATATTACCCATTTACCTTAACTTCGTCTTTCTCAAGTAAAGCCATTAGTAGTTGATGTACAATATCTAGTTCTTTAAGATCCACCCTTTGTAAGGGAAAGATTTTCAACATCGGAAGCTCTTGAATTATCCACCTGCATATCTAAAGCTCCCTCAACACCATTGATTTTATTTTATTTTTATTTATTTATTTCATTTATTTAGCTTGTCAAATATGTAAAAGATAACATGTATAAGTATAAACATAAGTGTGAACACAGTAAATGGGTACGAATAAACAGAATGTTAGGCACGCTGGTGCGTTTATGCATGCCCCTTACAGATCTCTTAGGAATGGGGTGAGGTCAACAGTAGACAGTTTTAGGTTAAAATTATGGGGGTTTGAGGATGTAACAACAGAGTCAGGTAGTGCATTCCAAACATTGACCACTCTGTTGCTGAAGTTGTATTTTCTGCATTAATAATATTAATAAATAAGTCGTATTTAACAGCAGCAAAACAGATTTTCAATTTTCTCACAGTGTAAAGGCAGCAGACTATTGCAGTTGAAAATGTCTATGAATTTGGCCCTGAAGCACTAGTAAAAATAAAGAGAGAACCCACAATACACAGCATCAGTGTATTTTCCAGCAAGAGCTTCTGAAGTGGTCCAAATAAATTGAATGGCAGGAGAGCCTTGGCAAGCGAAGCAAAATCAATCTTGATTTTCCTTCAAGGGTCTGATTCTCTGGGAAGTGGTCCAGCGATGTGCTCTTGAGCACTCATCAGGTGAGCAGTAGCTATTGGTTGCAGAGGCAGCACAGAAATAATAGCCTGCTGAATATTCTGTTGTCGGATGATGCTGAAATATCAGCTCTTTGGTCCCTGAGGCAGACATCTCTATTTCCCAGAGGACATCAGTGGGGAAAAGCTTCTTTATATTTAAATTAAAATTCCATTTTAAAAACATATCTATTTTTAGTATTTCCCTTGTATAATTCAAAGATAGAAACATTGTGTTAAAGCTTACACACATGCAACCTAATGAAAATGAACAATAGAGCTGGAACAAGGGATGGGCACTTCAAAGCATATAGGTGACATCTCTGTAGACAGAAAAGGCTTTAAAAAGGCAATGCCTATTTCATATACCATTTGATGGTAATCTACTTTACGGGTTGTAGCATTTCTTATAGCATGTACAGGTCAGTGGTGGATTTCCAATTTTTTTACTACCCGTATGCTCACGTGCTCGCCTCCCTCCACCACTATTACTGATTGGCCCAATCCAGGAAGAACCGGGAACAACCCGCCTCTAGTACAGGTAGTCCTTGACTTACAACAGTTTGTTTAGTGACTGTTCAAAGTTACAACGGCTCTGAAAAAAGTGACTTGTGACCATTTTTCACACTTATGACCATTACCGTGGTCATGTGATTTACATTTGGATACTTGACAACTGACTTGTATTTATGGTAGTTGCAGTGTCCCAGAGTCACGTTTTGCAAACTTCTGAGAAGCAAATTCAAAGGGAAACCAGAATCAATTAACCACAGTCTTACTAATTTAACAACCACAGTGATTCACTTAACGAATGTGATAAGAAAAGTTGTAACATGGGAGGAAACTCACAACAAATTTTTCACTTAGCAACATAAATTTTGGGCTCAATTGTGGTCGTAAGCTCAAGGTTCAAGGTTTATTACACTTGTATGCCGCCCTATTCCCGGAGGGACTCAGGGCGGCTAAGAAACCAAAAGGGAAGGGAATAATTCAGAAAAAAGCAAAAGGTAAGCAAACAAAAAGCTGAGGACAACTTGCATTTTAACTATATGCATTGATCGTACTCTTAATGTTGCTCTTGTGTTTTTCGGTTCTTTAAATAAATAGTTTTGTACTTTGCTTCACAGACTCTATGAAGAGCAGTATAAAGAGAGGCTTGAAGAAGATATGGAAAACATGAAGTTAGCCTAGGAACAACAGGAAGGGGTGAGACAGAAACTCAAGATTGCCCTTAAAGAGATGACTCTCTTTAATATAAAAGGGAGGGAAAGAGAAACAGTATCAGATGTTCAAGATAATCCATGTTAGGAGACTGACACAATCAGTAACAGAACAACAGGCTATAATAATTCTTTCCTCCTCTTCCCATCCAGTACTTTCCCACACAAGGCATAGCTGTCTCTTTCATTATAACAATAATATGAAATTAATTCCATGCAGTCCATTAAATGATGACAGTCAAGAACATGGGATATATCCCTCCATCCCACATTTTAAATCAGTGCTTTTCAAACTTGGCAACCTTAAAATGTATGGACTTCAATTCCCAGAATTCCACAATCTGCATGCTGGCTTGGGAATTCTGAAAATTGAAGCCCATGTATCTTAAAGTTGCTAAATTCAAAAAACACTGGCATCAAGATTTAGCCGGCAGACCCTCCCCCCCCCTTTTTTTTTTACCCTGAGTAGCTATTGAAGAATTGCAGTTTATAACTGCTAGAATGAATGGGAAGAAAGGAGGGAGGGAAGGAAGGAAGGAAGGAAGAAAGGAAGGAAGGAAGGAAGGAAGGAGGGAGGGAGGGAGGGAGGGAGGGAAAGAAATGTTGCCTAGCAGAGACACAAAGGTTTTTTGTCATTTGAGAACAAACAAAAATCTCTCTCTACCTGGCTGCCAACATTTACATCTTAAAATAATTCATATTACTATGGTTGAACACACAGTTCACCAGATGTTTAGAATGAATTTGGCATTTTTGTCCACCTATTGAATCCTTTTCAAAGACCTGGGGACAGGCAGATGTTGTTTAATAATATTTAAAATATTGTCGCAGGATGTAAACTGTTCCAAGTAAAGATGCCTTTTTCTATTGATGGATGGTGATTTTCTCAATGGTGTTGAGATGTGATGCTCCATACGTTGAAGTGATACTGCAGGTGTTTTGGAATTGCACTCAAGGTGCCTATTACTATTAGTACTACCTTTGATTTCATTTGCCACAGTCCTCCTATTTCTGTTTGTGGATATTTATATTTTATGATTTTCTCAAATTAATTCTCCTGTATTCTGCTGTTTTCAGGTACTGCAATAACCACTATCTAGATATTTTTTTTGACTTTCTTATCAACAATCGTAAAGTCTAGGGTGTTATGTGGTAGGAGTTGTCTATTTGAATTCTAAAACACCAGAGCACTTTAGCTTCTTCATTTTCTATTAGTTTGCCTATTTTTTGCTTCCACCACTTGCCTGCAGGCAAATGGGGTTTTTTTTGCAAATATTTTTATGCAGATTGCATACCAATGCAACATAGCATAGTATACTTTGTTATGCTATTGTTTGTGATTTTCTTGCACCACCTAACCAGGCAGCCCATTGCTTCTTCTTTGCAGTGATAGCATTTGCTGTTTGTTCTGCCTTCACAATTCTGTTTTTATATACATTTGTTCTTAAAGCTTGGTCATAAGGAAAAGTGTGGTTCCTTGTCCTTACTTTTCTAGTTTCCTGTTCAGGGTTTTCAGTTCTGCATGAACTCAGCCCACTATTCCAGCTGTATATCTAAGAACTAGAATTGCCCAGGTGCTAATTATCTTGATGGCATTTTTGCCTCTGTTTGGACTTTAAAATCCTCTTCACTGTTCTGATATATTCACTATCAATCTTCTCCTTGAGTGTGTTTAATGTATTATTATTGTTGTTGTTGGTATTATTATTGGTTAATCTTTGATGAGATTCATAGCCTTTGAGGCTGGTTGGTAGCTCAACAGCTCGAGTCCTAACTATGATGATGATGATGATGATGATGTTGATGATGTTGATGATGATGATGATGATGATGATCATCATCATCATCATCATCATCATCATCATCATCTAACTTACTTCAGTGGACTCTGGGACACAATAGTATTCAGTAGCAAAGAAAACAAAAGAATAACCATGTATACACTACACTCTGTCGAAGCAAAACAACACTTCATTTTACACTTGAAGAATTAACAAGACAACACTTCAACTAAGTTAAACCAACAAGTTGAAAGATTATCTTGCAATAAAATGCATTATGGAGTATACCAACCATACACAGAACAGGATCAAAGTGCACACACATAGCTTTGCTTGGTAGGCCACCCCACACACTGTCCTTTGCATTTCTTCCTTTGGGGGACACAAAGAGAGCTGACAGCTCTTGTTTTTCTGTTTCTAGTTGAAAATTGCATTCAGAGGCCTCAAATCAGGTGAAGTTTGGGACAGCAGCAGAAGTAGAAATTGATTTATTTGCAGCTTCTATGATCTAAAGGAAGTTCTCAATTTATGAATGTTTGGTTGATTAAGAGGTTAGTTATGTGCAGGACTAACTCGAAGGTATTTCTTCCTTTTTCCCATCCTACCAGGGAGAGTGCCTTGCACAGTCTGTAATTTCTTCTTCTCTGTCTTCCTTTCTGCTGTCTGAGTTATTTTTTTCCTTTTGCATTTCTAATATATGCTGAAGTCTTCACAAATAAGAAGGCAAAATAGAAAGCACAGAATGCAATGATGAACACATTATGCTGATGTAAAAAAAAATGAAACAAACTCCAGAAGAGCTGGCCAAACCAAAGCAATCAATCAGCCTAAAATGTTTGAGAAAAAAAGATAATAACGTTGTTGATGGCTTGCTGCATTTAGGAAGGAGATGCATTCAGCCTATGCTTCTTATCTTACTGATAATGGATTCTTTGGAATCCCTTGGAAGATCACTCACTGCAATGACATCTTGAATCTGGCCTTCTCCAGATCAAGACTATCCCATATTATTTGATACAGTTTATCAGCAAAGTGACTAATGTTCATGGTGGTCTGATCTTTGCAGTGACATACGGTCAGGTGAGGCAAGTGAGGCACAGCCTCACTGCTCTCATTATGAAAAGAAAAAAGATGTAAAAGGAAAAAGCTGAGCTAGTTGCTGCCTCACTGTGGATGACTTTGCTTAACTGTTTAAAAAGCACCTTCTAAAAAAGCACCCTCTACTATGAGGCAGGAGAACAGCATGCCTCAGTCTGACTTTTTAGGAGTTTTATGATCGCTATATGTGAAATGTGTTTCTTGTGCTGAGCGATCATAAAACACCTAAAAATTCAGACTAGGTAAGGCACGCAATTCTCCTGCCTCACAGTAGAGGGTGCTCCTTTGGGCGGGGCTTCTTCAGAGGACCTGAGGCAAGAGCAAAGTTTAAGTCCTCTCTGAAGCAGCTGGAAAAGGTACCTGGGTCAGAGGGAGGGGAAGGAATTCAAACTTCATCCTCCTGGTGCTGTGCGGGGCTTTGGGCAAAAGCTTGTGCTCCCCAAGTGTAGTTTGACGCAGGCAGAGCCATGTTGCCTTTTCAAACCTGTAATTAGTGATTTTTACAAAGTGGATCCTTCCGGGGCTGGGGGAAAGTGTGTGTGCTACAGCATGGCTCTTTGCCTGGCTTCCTACCTCCTCCTGTGGTCTCCTCGCTGATGCTCTCCTTCCCCAAGTGTAATGACTTCCTCCCCAGGCCCGCATCCATTTCTATCTCTCACACAAACAGCTGGATGAACCTATATAAAAATCCAGCCCAGCTTCACTGATTACAAGTTTGAAAAGGCAATGTGGCTCCGCCTGCAATCAAACTACACTTGAGGTGGGAGAGCACAAGCGAACACTGAGGAGACCACAGGAGGAGGCAGGAAGCCAGGCAAAGAGCCATGCTGTAGCACACACATTTTCCCCCAGCCTCTTTCTTTTGGAAGGCTCAGATCGGCTCCCCTCCGGCTTCTCTGCTTTTCCTCTCACCCCAGCCTGCCAGCAGAAGATGAGTGGGTGGGTTTTATTGTGTTCCAGGCATTTCCCACCCAGACAGCAGGCTGCATTTGCAATGGTGGAGGTATTTGGGGAAGGCAGCAGGGGAATTGGGGGGGGGAGAATGGCAGAGGAGCTGCTTTCAAGCCATTGGAAAAGATATCCAATCCAACTTGTGTGTGTGTGTGTCTGTGTGTGTGTGTTTGTTTGTTTGAGAGAGAATGAGTGAGAGAGGGAAGGGGGTAGGAGAGATAGTTCAATCCAACTTCTCTTTGTGTGTGTGTGTGTGTGTGTGTGTGTGTTTGAGAGAGGGAGGAAGGAGGGGAAGGGAGAAGAAAAAGAAAATGAAAGAAGGAAACTTCTTTCTCAAAGAAGAAAAACAAATGCTGTCGCTTTAAATCGGAACTGAGCTTGCCTGGCTGTGGAATTCTGGGAGTTGAAGTCCACAAGTTTAAAAAAAATTTAAACCCACCACTGTGTCAGTGCCTTACCGCAGCTATAAACCTCACCGCATGTCACTGGATCTTTGCATGTTGGCCCCCTGAAACATACAAAACAATCAAACTTCTACATAATATGGATTTGGACTGTAGAGATTGTTTCAGAGCCAGTCCAGCAGTTCCTTGAAATTTTTTTTCATTAACATGCTCGTTTTGTTTATCAGATTGCCATAATCTCAAAGGCATTCAAGCAGATAACTACAAAAACATCCAATAGTATGCAACATTAACATATCTAAGATGGTAGCAATAGTAATAAGAAAAAGAGAAGGAAGAAGAAGAAATCATGTCATTTTAAGCATACCTCAATGTGGATAAACTTCATTTTCTTAGCTTGTTGGTTTGGTTTCCTAAGGTTTTGTTACCCGTCTAGGTAACATTTTCAAATGCCAGTGTCAATATTCTTCTGTATATAAGGGCTTCAGGTGAGGGTGTATCAAATGAGGGTCTTGTGGTGGGTCAAATGTGAGTCATCAGTGAGGGTCTTGTGATAGGGAGGTTACATCTGATCAGAGTCATTGGGAGATGAACTGTTGGTGGGGGGGGGTTTGCATGGGTGGGTTGAGGGTTGGTGCTGTCTTTGGTTGGCTGTGTGGTTGGTTTGGATTGTGAGGGATTTGTAGGCTAGTTGTAGGTCAATAAGGCTGTTGATGTAATTGCCTGTACGAGGATTCAAGGAACTCATGAGTGTTGCAGGTGGTAGTGTGGCTGATGATTTTTATGTTCCTCCAATTGAATTGGTACTGCTTGGTATTGATACACACCTACACCTGAAGCCCTTATAAATAGATCATTGACACTGACATCTCCTGACTCTGCTGAAGATTTTACCTAACCTGGAATGAAACATTCAAAAAACCACCCACAAGCTCAGAGAACGAAACTTCACCCGCATCCTACACCCCAGCTACAGATATTCACCACTATTGCATACCTCAATGTTTTCTGAAAAGATTCCATTTTCATCACCTTCTAAGAACTAAAATATAAGTTAAAAGATAACCTCCCAATTACAAGAGATAAGATAATTTCTGCTCATAGCAGCTGAAACAGAACATCCAAACCAACTCTAGCTGGAATAATTTTTTTAAATTGAGTTTTGAATGTACCAGCTTTGTACATTCAAAAATATTTGAAACACTCATTTCTGTTTAGGCATGGACATTGGAAAAGAGAATTCAGCCAGACAATGTTTCACACACTAAATCAGAAGTCTTCAACTTTCAAGCTATGCTGGCTGGAGAATTCTGGGAGTTGATGTCTACAAGTCTTAAAGTTGCCATGTTTGGGGACACCTGCACTAAACCTTTGTACATCATGAGTCATGTATATAAACTAGAATATTAGGGATGTATGAGTGTGTTCCATTTTACTATCTGACTATGAAACAAAATAAATAAATAACAAAACAATCACACAACAACAACAAATCAGAACAAAATAAGCCTGAGTAGCAATTGTGCCAACAAATAGATTTCTAATTTATAGAATGTTTTGATCCAGATGCGATGGCCAATAACTCAATTTGAAAATACTTGCTTGTTAAAGACTAAATCTGGCAGGAAGCATAGTCTCAGCTGCTTTCAAAGCAGCAATGGGAAATTCTATATTGGGAAGAGGGAGAAGCCAAACACTTATTCATTTTTTATCAGACAGCCAAGAAAACTGCATGTATGGAATCACTGGTATCAAACTCAATTTAAGGGATACTTACATTAAAAAAACCCTATTAGACATTATTTTTTAAATCACATTGTGCACTGTTCACATAATAGGTTTTTGAGAATAATATAAGACTTTAGCCTAAGGATATTTGACCTTCCAACATAATGATAGGTTTCTTTTACTAGGTCATTAAGTAGAGCCAATATTCCTGTCCCAAAAAAATGCTAAACTTTATGTTGTGGAGATGTTCTCGATATGCTAAGTTTTTATTCTGTATGTCCAGCTATAATCCTGTGATTTCTCCTAGTAGTTTTCTGCTTATTTGGGTTTTTACTAAGAGTAGCTAATATAACCACAACCAATAAACACATCACTAATATAAATTATTAACTCAGTTCTTTAAAATATAAATAAATAAGTGCTGATGTCTTCTGAATATACATTACATTGCCATCAGGATGTCTTGGTAGACGTCCAAAAGATTAATCATTACAATACTGAGAGTGCCATTGGATTTCTTTGACAAAAGAGTTTATACAGAGTATATAATAAAGTGTGATCATTAAGGCTTCAACATAAGCAAGATCTACAGGAGCTTTATGAGAAATTCAAAGCACATGCATAATAGCTCTGGCATAATTTTAGCAAAACATCCTATTCTCTACTTTTGAGGTTTTCAGAAGAAGGCAATGAGTCGCTCAATGCCACTGCTCTGGTTGCTCCTCAAATCCTGTATCAAATGAAGCCAAGCTTCCTTACTGGGAGGTTAATACACTTGATTTGCCACCTACAGAGATATCATCTTTCTTATTAGCGTTCACCATTTTACAGTTTAATTAAGGTCACCCAATGGGCCTATAAATGACATCTTAATTAATTGCCTAAGATATCTGCTGGTGGCAGCCAGTTTTGCAACAGAGTCCCATTGAGAAGGGAGAGATGCATTAGCAGAAAGCACATATGCACCTGCAGTGATTAATAGAGGCTCCTGACAAGAACAACTGATGAATCTCTACTGTGGGTTTGCAGATGAGAGGAGGAGGGCACGTATACTTGACCACCAGTGACACGCTGGGGAGTTGAGGAGGTGAAAAGGTTAGACTCATTGCACTCCGATGCTTGAGAGCAAGGCCCTAAGGCATCATTACTCCATGTTTGTAATTCAGCCTGTAAAAACAGAGAACGCTATAGAACAAACTGTGTGTTTTTCCATAAATTACCGTTTTTTAAAGGTTTTTAAGTTTTGGAATATTTTTTTCTTACCATGAATGAGAATGAATTTAAAGAGGAAGTGAGGCTAAAACTAGTGTTTTGATTGCTGTATAATCCAAGTATATGCTGCTTACCCATAAAAATTGATCAAGCCTGGAGAAATTGATTTGAAAATATGTCTTACCTCATATTTCTTGAACTGAGGTCCAAAACCATACTTCTAGATTTTTTTATGGGGTTTACAATTCAATGAGGGACACGGTGGCTCAGTGACTAAGATGCTGAATTTATCGATCAGAAAGATCAAGGCCGGCAGTTTGGCAGTTTGAATCCCTACCGCCACATAATGGAGTGCGCTCCCGTTACTTGTCGCAACTTCTGACAACCTAGCAGTTTAAAAGCATATAAAAATGCAAGTACAAAAATAGGAACCACCTTTTGCACCTTCGGTGTTCAGTCATGCTAGCCACATGACCATGGAGACGTCTTTGGGCAGCGCTGGATCTTCGGCTTTGAAACGGAGATGAGTACCTCCCCCTAGAGTCGGGAACAACAAGCACATATGTGCGAGGGGAACCTTTACCTTTTACAATTCAATAAGTTTTAAGGGATTTTTTAAAGCACCTGAACAAATTGAGTCTGAATATTAGGGAACTGTTGGAAACATTATTTAGACCAGAGAAGCCTGATGCCACTTCTCAGATTTATAAGGAAGCAGGATTTTGCAGATTGATGATGAAGTCTAAGGTTATAGGTGCAGGTTGGAAGGAACTAGAAAGCAGGATATTTCCTTTTTTAGTGCTGCTCCTATTTACAAATTCAGTCTCTGAAGTTTTGTTCTTGAGCCTCCAATATGTACATGAATTGACACATATGCAGGCTGTGCCCTAGCACCCTCCAAGACTTTATGCAAACACTTAATATTTGAAGCAATCACGTTTACATCTGCCAATGAAGCTGTTTCAGAGTGTTCCACAATCACAGTTGGGAGTTCTTGTTGTTTACTTTTGCAATGTATTCTAGTCATCAGTGATATATCTGTTTTAACCAAATCTGTTTACACCACAATAATTTTGTTTGCTTTTTGCACTGCATAGCGTAAAATATAGATAATATGGACAAGGACTACTAGCTAGCTATCTCCTTTGTCAGGCAAAGTAAATGCAAATGCCATTATTTCTTTGTTTTAATGGAATTAAAATAAAACAGTTTGAGATTTCTCTGCAATGTTCTGAATATACCTTCTCAGACACCTCCTCAGAGCAGCCCAAAGGTACTGAATATAGTTGTGTGTGTGTGTGTGTGTGTGTGTGTGTGTGTGCGCGCTCGCGTGTGAATCATACAATAAGCTATAATGTCTGTCTATGCAGGTGCATTTCCCTGGAGGTTTGTCTAAAGCTTCTAAAGCATTTTATTGGGTTTTTTTTCATATTTTCTTGTATATTTGTAAATAAATTCAATAAGTGATATTTCATTCTTTAAAAAAAAACAGAACTTGTGCCACTCTTGAAAAACTTTTCACCAGTCTGGAGAGTGGGAAAATACCTAACAGTAATGTTAAATGAAAGATCAAATAGAATACCAAGTGAATACCAGCTGAGAGCATAGGTTGCATAGGTCAGATATTTTAGAAAGGGTCAGATACAAACCTTCAGCTGAGTCTTTTTCACTTTTCTCAGTATTTCTCAAAGGTCTTAGGCATATATCAACATCAGTCTAGTATTTGATATCAAATGACAAGTTTTCAGAAGCCATATAACCACTATCTCTCTCTAAGGTCTGAGTCACACATCCTCTTTCTGAACTATCTAAAGATTGCAGAGGCCAGCTGAAAACCTTGAGATGTGACCACAGGGCAGAGGTTTTGGGTCTGTTTTAAAAACCTGTGTTTCTTCATAAGACCTCAGCCAAATGGTGGGAGGGAAATATGTCCTTTATTGTTTTGGGATATTTTAAATGGTGTGAATAGTTTATGCCTTAAGGCCTCCATTTTGCTATAAAGCCGATCTCCAGAGGGCGGGTTGGGGGAGGGAATCAGTTCTACTCATGAGGGGATTTGTGGCACAAACAGGGTGGTATGAATGCATGTAATATCTGCCTTAACAGATAGATGGCATTTGGGAATACTATTAAACAAAAAAAAGTGTATTTTAAGGTCTGAGCATTTAGCAGACCTTCATAATAGGCTTATATATGTTTAAAATATCTAAGTAGCTGAATGTTTCTAGATATTATTTGGAGTGCTGAAACTGGCTTACAGATGCCATGCATATATTCTTACTCATATAAAGTCATTATTGACATATTGATACTGTCATAGTAAATCAATGTAGCCAATCCCAACCCTTTGCAGTTTTGCCTATTAATTCCTCAAGTCTTACTGCATCATATTTAACTGTTGCTCTGTTACCTGATGCCAGTGCTATGCCATCAGTAGCACAAATTAACAATCACTGCATCGTATAAAATACAAATAATGTCTTCATATCAAAGCTGGAATAAATATTTGCAGTTAAAGCCTCAAAATGCCATAATTTCTTGTGCTTTCTCCCTCCACCCAACCCTTTCAGTTGAGTTAATTTATGAATGAAATAATTGGCAAGGGCACAGGAAAAAAGTACATGAAAAGTATTTGCTGATTATTATAAGAGTGTCTATTTATTGGCTTTATTTAAAGAAAGATTATGATAGACTTTCAAAAATGTAAGTCATAATGGATATTTAAATAAATGTATATTTAACTTTCTAACTCCTTTCAAATCAGAGCACACAGATTCTCGACTCCATTACACTTCTGCAGATAAGAACAAGAAAAAGAAATGATATTTACCATATATCTATAACCATTCTTTTTTTTTAAAGGCTCTTTAAAAAAGGATTTGTGGCAGATCCATGATTTCATTTCTATCATATTTTCTTCTTTTGGATTTATTGGGGGCATGAACCCGCTCCTAAATTTAAGTTTTGCTATCTATAAAGAACAGTAAAAAAAATTCAACTGGCACAACATTTGTAATTCTTTTGCCATTTTCTATTTTGCTTTTCCCAGCCACTTGATTTCTTTCCAGGATAGTGGGTGACAAAGCGTAACACATTTTCAGAATTCTGAAGGTTTCCTTGGATGGTGTCAGTAAAAGAAAAAGAATTTGGTTACTTTGGTTTCCTAAGCACAAATCAGGTTGGGACCAGATGGTGGCCAATATCAAGGAGATATGAAAGAGAGCGAGACAGGAAAAGTAATTGATGCCATAATTTTCATATAATGAAAATAATTGGACTTGGGTGTTGACATGAGACAAAGCTGGAGTTTTTAATATCTGTTTTCTTCCTCCACTGATAAATTTCCCAGTCCAGTCTCATGTTATCTATGACCAGGGATGCTTTACAGAATCTCTAAATTGCAAAGACCATTAATGCATAATGTGATCTGTGTATAGAAGCCTATGTTCCATTCAGAAGACTGTGGTTAGAGCTGCACCATTAAATAGATGGAAAGAAAATAAGCAATTCTTTCCTTCCTACTCCTGCCAATTCCACCTTCAAAGTTTCCCTGAATAGGAAGTGCATGTTTGACTAATATAGAATATTCAGCTAGTGAGAAAAAGATAGTGATTAGAATTAGTAAAATAGGGCCAATGCAGTGCCGGATAAGATATATACAGTAACAAATAAATACAATTGTAAAATAAAAATATTTAGTGAGTTTATGAGGTAATATTTGTCCTCTAAATGCATTATTTAGGGAAAGTAAAAACATTTCTATTAATCCTTGAAACTGGCTATAACATTGAGCCTACTTTTGTGGTGGTGGTGTTTGTTGTTGTTCATTTTCACTTAAATAGCTTCTATGAATAAATGAGTTCAAAAGAATCTGGGAGATACATTTAGGAACAATCAATTTATTCATGGGATGTCCATTCTGCACTGAATCATGATTGCAAAACTTTTTCAAATGTGATGATATAGCATTGTATTTCTTCAGACATATTTTTGAAGATTGTGGTTGGTGTTATTTAATGCTAGAGATAACAGCTCATACAAAACTAAAAAGATTGACATAAAACTTTCAGTATTTCTCTGCTGTGAAGTCTCATCTGTGAGAAACTATACATTAGATTATAAGTAATAATATACATAAATAATTAACCTTCTTCAATCAATATTTATTTCTTCAATCAAAAATGGTTTAGCAGTTGCATGAAGGTGTATATTAGTGTTAAATTTTTCCCATATAATTCTTTTTATACAGTGGCCCAATTCACAAAAACTATTTTATGCCTTTATCAATCCATCAAAAATCATTAGGAATGTGAGTTTGCCACTGAGTAATTTGTTGGTTAAACATGGGACATCAGAGTTAGATGCTCTGCTTGATTGGACAAAGTAACCGTTTGACTTTTCAGATTAATTTATAATTAACTTCCAGAGTCTCTAAAACCAAGGACAATACTCAAGTGAAACAGCAAACAAGACAGACTGACCAAACAATATACCAGTAGGAAGACAAATGACCTGTCTCTACTATATTTTCTCTGCTAAGTTTTGAACATGTGCTAAAATCAGAGAGCTTGCTCAAATAAGTAACTCGTTTAGCTAGGCTATTGATTTCATTTGGAATTCTCTCTGTGTGAATAATGTTTATCCTCATTTTTCTATATTTCCCTTTCTCCTAAATAAGTTTTCTATCTAGAGATTAGGCTTCATTGGTTTAGTGAGAGAATTTCTCATTAAAATCTTTCCCATGTGTAAAACTGCACATCATAGCTTCTACTTCTTGTATTTCAATATTTGTTATGTTCTATATTTCTGGAATTTGGGAAGAAAAATGCCTTTTTTCCTAGTACTGGGCAAAAGGAACAGTTCTTGGTAGAAAAGCTAAAAAGGCATAGGTAGATGGACTAAGATGCATTAGAAGGTTAAGTCCAACTGATGGCAGTTTATTGTAATCTTCATTTACTGTAAAATCTTTGAAATAATGTATGGAAGAGTGAATGACATTTTTAAATTACAATGTGTCCAAAGTTGTAATATCATCTTAAAAAGTTGTTTCTCCTAGTGCAGGTTTTTTTTGCTACAGGTAATATGCATAAAGGTAAAAGGTAAAGGTTCCCCTTGCACATATGTGCTAGTCATTCCTGACTCTAGGGGGCATTGCACATCTCTGTTTCAAAGCTGAAGAGCCAGTGCGGTCGGAAGACGTTTCCGTGGTTATGTGGAAACTAAAAGCCGAAGGTTCACGGAACACTGTTACCTTCCCACCAAAGGTGGTTCCTTTTTTTCCCCTACTTGTATTTTTACATGCTTTCAAATTACTAGGTTGTCAGAAGCTGGGACAAGTAACGGGAGCTCACTCCATTATGTGACACTAGGGATTCGAACCACCGAACTGCTAACCTTTCTGACCGACAAGCTCAGCGTCTTAGCCACTGAGCAACCATGTGCCTGTAATATGCATAAGTTCTTTCAAATTCATAACAATTCAAATTGAATCAACATAGGTGTTGAGTTTGCAAGGAGTACTTTCAGTTAATCCAAGCTAGCCATTAGCGGAGTTCTAAGAATGCCAGACAATCAACTCTCATTAGCTTTCCAGTCACTGACTACCTTCCCCATGTCCAATCCTTCTAGTCTTTTAAGTAAAAGAAGATTCAGTTCACCATGGTCTTATTATAGCAAGCCATATCCCAATAAATCTGTGTGTATCAAGTCAGTCAGCAAAATTGGGTTTGATGACTCTTCTCTAAGCTTGACTGAGTAAAACACAACTGGGAGGCAGAGGGCTCATCCAAACAATAACAGTAATAATACAATGTGGAGACAGAAATAAAGCATGCAAACATAGCAACATCTTCCCCCATAGTTTACCTTTACAAATCTCAGCAGCAAGTCACAATTTATAAAATTGGTTACTCTATTAGAGCAAAAAGGTGAACATTCTGGGAAATGGGCTATTTCTCAAGATAATAGTGGAATGTTTTAATACAAGATATTGACCTTTTGAGAAACTGATATTTCTATGGCTTAAACTTTTAAAGAAACTTTTTATGGTTTATGCATTCAAACTCCAGTACTTTTGCACCACCAATGAAGAGTGGGGAGAAGGGAGAAGCTGTGAAAAGTTCTGGCTTCCATTTACCACTGGGAATATTTATCTTTTTAAAAAATAGCAATAGCACTTAGACTTATATACTGCTTCACAGTGCTTTGCAATCCTCTCTAAGTGTTTTAAAGAGTCGGCATATTGCCTCCAGCAATCTGGGTCCTCATTTCATCAACCTTTGATGGAAGGCTGAGTCAACCTTGAGCCTCATCAGGAATGAACTCCAAACTGTAGGCAGAGTTAGCCTGCATTAGTGTATTCTAACCAGTGTGCCACCAGGGCTCCTTAAAAATAGTAATTTGATTAAAGAATACAATTATAAATAGTAAAAACTAATATGAACTAAAATAGAATAAAAACAAAGGACAGTAATTGTAGAAAGAAAGAAACAATAGAAAAAGAACTAGAAAAGAAAATAACTACAGTAAAAAATGAAATATATAAAGAAGGGACTACCTATGATAATCACAAATATAAATAATTTTAGTAACTTATCACCTTCTCTTAAAATGCAACAAATATCACCCCTTTTGATTTGTCATTTGAATATCCTTTATAATTATTAAGCCATCAGTTGGCTTCTTTTGTAACAACTTTTGTGTAACAACTTTTTCAATGTCAATCTAAATCTTGTCAAGCAGAACTTGTTCCTTTTTCATAGCATATTTGAGACACATTCTATCTATGAAGGCAGAAACAATTAAAATTAACTTTGGGGTCCATTGTTCAAAAATATATCCAATGTTAGTATTTTTGCTTCATTTTCTAACTGTAAGTCAAATTTACCTAATATCTTTAGTTCCTTCTAGTTCTCTTTGGAATTTTTTAAATCTTTTTTTTTAAAAAATAAAATAAATACAAAAGCATTTTACCATGGGAAGGATTCTTTTATAAGAATTCCAAAATAGTATTTCAAATTCATCTGGATCCTTAGTCCATTTATAGCTTTTTAATATCAAAGTGTTCATCATTCTTTTGCTATTTCTTCCAATTTTCTTCAAAAGGTTTTAAAACTTGTAGTCAAACCTTTGCTCACTAAAGATTGAATGAAGCTCAAAGTGCTATCAAACTTGGCTATCCAAAGATTCCTAATAGCTGAAAAGCAATCAAGAAGCAATTTCCAAAACTTTTTAGAAAAGGAAATATGCAAATTTAATGTTCTTTCAAAGACATCAACTGCAGCTAGAATAAGATGGTGATTTCCACATCTGCCAGATCTCTTAACTCACTGACATCATCTTTCTTACAGTCCCCTCATGAGGACCAATCCCAAGTGCTCTCCTTTTCTGGACACAATTTATTGAAGAAGGGGCCATTCTGCTACAGTAATCCACTTTTCAGTTCACCATTTCTTCCCTTGAAGCTTGGGAACACTGATCTTTATATGGTCTTCCATGATGTTGATATTCTTATCTCTGAACCCTCCCCTCACCATTAACCAACATGTGAGAGAAACATATTGGGGAATTGATTATATATCCCGTATAGCAATAGCACCTAAACTTATATACCACAGCCTTCTCTAAGCCGTTTACAGAGTCAGCATATTGCCCCCAACAATCTGGGTTCTGATTTTACCGATCTCAGAAGGATGGAAGGCTGAGTCAACCTTGCGATGAGACCCAAACTGCCAAATTGCTGGCAGCTGTTGATCAGCAAAAATAGCCTGCATTCTAACCACTGCACCACTGTAGCTCTTATGAGTGCAGCTTTCAATTTATTCTACATTTATTGGCATTTCCCCCCCAATCTGATATTCTCAAAGGGATTCTAGGAGCTGCAGTGTAATTAGCATACCCCACTTTTTTATTGCCTGGTCATTCTAAGAGTTGTAATTTAAATGCATATCAAATGCATTAGGGTAAAGAAGGATGTAATAAAGCCGTGATGGCGAACCTGTTGCACGTGGAGGCCTCTCTGCTGGCACGCAAGCCGTCACCCCAGCTGAGCTCCACCACATAGGCATGTGCGCCTCCTGTTGGCCAGGTGATTTTTGGGTCCCTGCAGCATGTGTTGTTTATAAAAATGCAGTTAAAACACTATACAAGCGATCAAGAATATAACTATATACATCCAACAGGAAGTGCTCACAGGAGCAAATAGAGGTAAATCCTAGAGAGGCAGGAAATGCATAACTGAACAATGTAGATGAATGCTAGAGAGGAATAAAGCTGAATACAAGGATGACATAAAACATCTGTAATGGCGTAGGCATGCATTGGGAGGTGGGGGAAGCACAGGAGAGTGCGGCGCATCTCCCTGCACCCCCGCTTTTGGTCCCAGGAGGCTTCAGGGAGGCCTGCTAAGCCCAAAGTGGAGCATGGGGGAGCATGTGCGTATGCGCAAGGGGGCAGGGGGTTGCACACACATTGTATTATGGATGTGGGCACGCACACACATGCTGTTGTGTGCACATGCACATTTTTGGCATGTGATGACAAAAAGGTTAGCCATCACTGTCATAAGACATAGTTGTGGACTCACCAAGACTTCAGGCAGTAAAACATGATCATGGTCCACTTACAATGGAATTTTGTAGAATCAATATAATCAAGACTTAGAATGAAAGCAGTCTTGGATTAAATAATGACAGAAAGAAGTTTCTAAAATTGCCACCTTCCCATGAAACTCCTGATATTTAAAGGACCATATTGCCTTTGCACTCCCCGCTCTGCAGGGACTGATTCTAGCAGAACGGGAGAGGCTACAGAGATGCTCTGGTGAATGATTAGGGATTCTAAGACAGTTTTTGGAGTCAGAGAAAGTGATAAATTCAAATGTGTAGATGAAAGTGTTATTGGTTTCCAGGGAATTCCTCAGAGAGAAACAGTGCCATGTGGATGTGCTCTTGCAATGGCAAAGGATATATCTTCAAATTAGTAAATAATAGTGCTGAACTTGCAGGATAAGTCTGTTTACTAAGCCAAAAGGAATGAGAAACGATCTTAATACAACCTCCAGGTTTTTGGTTCAAAAAATGTTATTTTTCAGTTCTGGTAAATTTGATCAACATAAATTAAACACCATGTTGTCATAAATGGGCAATTAACAGGAGCAAATAATTGTTTAAAATTATCATCGTCCTTTCAAATCAGCAATTCTCACTTTGTAAAATGTATACTGCGGTTCAAAATTTCAGGGAACAGTACTGCTAACAACAACCAATTTGTATGTTAATGTCCTGTTTATATACAAAAAATGCATTTTCTATTTGCAGGGCAGGTGCTCCGAGTTTCATCTCGAGATGAGAGGGCTGACTATGTTTGAGGTAATTGTATATCAAGATGATGACATGCCTATGATTTATGCATGTTAAAACCAGGAGTGCAAAGGGATGGCAGGAGGTTGTGAAATGCTGCCTCCAGCTGAATGCAAGGAGGGCATCAATAGCTGGGGTTTCTCCCTGGGCTCCACATTCCCATTCACAGGCTGACACTTTGACTTTGGCCTGTCTTGGTCTGAGCGCTGTTCTCCTTTCAGTGGCCTTGACTCTGTCACACAGTTCCTGCCCTGCCTGCCCCGGCATCATCACCACTTTCCTGCTTCTTGACAGAGCTGAAAGGAATGCCTTTGATGATTAATACGATTTGGAAATGTTTACAAGCAGCTGTAGGGTTATACAGTGAGCATGATTTCCAAAAGGACGTTTTGTCTCCTGAGCAAGCATGGAGTTTGCTGAGTCGGGAACAGAGGTGATGGTGGTTTGCAAAGCAAGGCTATGTCTAAAACATCCATCCCAGACATTTTAACAGCTAGAGAAGTAAGAAGGTGACTACCCAAGAGATTTAAAGGCATTTTTCGTTGCTGGTCTTGATACATTTGTTTATCAGGATACACATCTCAGCTGAAGGCAGATCAGGTGGGCTCATTTAAATGCCATACGGTTCTTGAAAGACAGAATATTATTCGAAGGCATGGAATTTATTAAATCTGAGATGGGCAATAATTTGTAAATAAATACATTGTTGCCTTTGAGGTTTACAGAGGTCAGGGTGCATCAAAATAGGTGCAGTCAAATGTTTACCCCATTAAAAAAACCTAGCATACCTGTTGTAATATAGTTCCTTGTGTAGGCGTAGCAGTCACCCATGGCCCAGTGGATAACGGGGCATGCAGAGCCACGCTGAATCACACAGGAGACAACTGGCTCCGAGAAAGCCATAACATCCTGATAATGCATAACATAACATCCTGAGATGTGCCCTACCAATGACGCCCAGGATTTGACCATATATAGAGAGAACTTTCCTGAAGCAGTAGATTAGAAACTGTACTTTTACAGGCTGTTTTTTATCACATGCTATTGCTCCTCCTGCCTTTGTCCTGTCTCAATAAAAGGGGCTCTCAGGTTCCCATCTGGGTCGCTCCATCCCGAGAAAATTCGTCTCCTGTCTTTTCTCAACATTGGCCTCATGGGCGAACAGCGGGAACATCACATTTGGTAGCAGAGGATGGTTACTTCACATTTGGTGACCCCGACGTGATCAACGCGACGTGATGCAACGTGATCGACGTGATAGAAGTGACGTGATGCAACGTGATCGACGTGATGACCTGTGTCGCCAGCCTTTCACTCATCCCCGACTTGGCAAAGTCTCGCAACCAGGGCCTGCCATTAGCGAACGGAGCACCCTCCCAATCGTGAGTATGGGCTCAGGTTTCTCGAAGGCTCAGACTGCACACCTGCAGGAGCTTCAGGAAATCATTAAATCGTCTGTTGCAATCTCTCAAGCGACAGGCCATCCGCTTCCCATTCCCCCGAAAAAACATTTCCTCTCTCTATTGGCTTACATCTATGAGAATTGTCCCATTTACCCAGAGAAGGGCTCTCTTAAAGTCTCCTTATGGCTTCAATTGGGTGTTTATTTTCATAAGGAACCTCAAGCCCCGCCAGAAGTTCTCACTACTTGGAGACTTCTTGTAAAATGCCTTCAAATTCATGAGGAAGATATGCAGGGGGCTGCTTTTAAGCCCTTGGAATTATCTCCTCCACGCTACGAGGAGATCGCCTCTCCTGCTGGCCAGGCGATGGCCCTCTCCGAGACCCCTCCAACTCCCCCGGCCCCTCCGGAAGAGAAGGTTTTCCCTCTCCCTTCCGCCCCTTCCCCCACCCCGCAAGTGTGGCGTAGCGCTCTCCAAGACGCTCTGCGCAATGCTTACAATCAAGGGGACATGGAATTGGTACAGGATTGTTTCCCCGTAACCTTTCAAACCAATGTGGCTGGGGGGGTTGTGCCCACTCATAACTCAATCCTCTATAGGGTTGTTAAGGATCTTAAGCAAGCAGTTTCCACCTATGGGGTGCAATCCCCATACTGCAAGGGACTGTTCCAAAACCTTTTGTCAGGCATGCTTCTTACCCCCTCTCAGTTTGCCATTTGGACCTCCGAATACCTTAGAGAGATTGACAAGGCAATTGCCAAGGGTCTGCCTAACAATGTTACCGCCCCTCAGCTAAAAGGAGGGGATGGGTTTGATACGGGGCCTCTGCAGGCCACGGCTCCCCGGGAAGCCCTTGGAATTCTTTTCACAGATGTTTCACAGAGCAATTGATTTATAGGATCCGAATTGGAATGGAGAAAAATGGTTTTGTGCATGTGTAAGTTTGTGTGTGTATGTGTTTGAGTGAGCGAAGGATCCAGTAAGGGAACTGCGCCTATTTAGTAGGTAAATTATGGGGACAGGTTGGGCAGTAGAGAGTACAGAGAAAGTGATGAAAGAGTGGGAGAGAGGAAGAAAGAAAAAGAGTGAAAGAGACAGAAAGACAAAGAGGAGAGAGAAGGGAGAAGGAGAAAGTGACAGAAGAATGGAAAAGAGTGAAAGAGAACGTGAAGAGAGGGACAGAGAGAGAAGAGAGGAAGAGGAAAGAGATATCCCACAGCCTTTATAACACCCCTGTGTTTGTTATAGAAAAGAAATCTGGTAAATGGCGTTTTTTGCATGATTTGCGGGCTGTTAATAAAATTCTCCAACCCGTGGGAGTGCTGTGGCCTCCCCAATCCAAATTTGATTCCCCAAGAATGTGATCTCATGACACTTGTCCACTATTTCTCAGAAACCTTCCCTTTTTGCAGCCCTAATTACAAAAGCCCTTCCGCTCCAGTGGAAGCCTCCTTCAACAGCTTTTTTCTATCAAAGATGCTATAACTGTCTTTGCCGATGGGAGCATGTGCCTGGCAGGAGGATGGTACATGGCACACCCAGCTCACAGAGCCACAAAAATCTGCTCAAAGAGATGAATTGGCCGCTTCCATCTTGGCCTTTCAGTTATTTGACAAACGACTGTTTAACTTAATTCTTGCTAGTCTTTATGTGACTCAGATTATAACCTCTCTGTATGAGTCTTATTTCTCTTCTTCTATTGATTCACAACTTTTGTCTCTGTTTCTCACTTTACAAGGTCTTGTCTCCTCTCGCTGTTATTGTTTCCATGTCTCCCATATCTGAAGTCATCAGCCTTTCCCTGGGCCTCTCCAGGAGGGCAATGATGTTGCTGACGCTGCGGCATCAGCCCCCACACCCCATGTCAATGTTTGTTCTGCTATCACACCTTGGGATAGCCACTCTTACTTTCACCAGAATAAAAAAGTGCTCATAAAACCATTTGGCATTACTACAAATGAGGCTCTGCTATTGTTCAGCAGTGCCCCACCTGTAGCCAGCAGGCAAACCCTCTCCCTATGGGGGTTAATCCCTGAGGGACAGAGTGTTGCCAAATTTGGCAAATGGATGTTACCCAATATCCTCCTTTTGCCCCTTGGAAATATTTACATGTTTCCATTGATACGTATTCAGGCTATATTATGGCATCCCCCCAAAGGGGTGAAGCCACCAAACATGTTATTAATCATTGTATTCGGACCTTTGCATCGCTGGGACGCCCAAAAGATAAATTTGGCATTCCTTATAACAGCCAGGTTCAGGCGTTGGCTGAGCGCGCCAACCAGACATTAAAACATGCCCTGGACAGATATATTGGCAATAGGGGAAAATGCCCCCTGGCCTCCCAGCAGTGCAACACACCGGCGGCCCACCATCCTCGGCAGCGACTCATCATTTTGCAGCTCCACCTACTGCAGACACCTCCTGTCCACCTGTCTACTATCGCTGCTTGCCTGATTTGACCTGGAGAGGACCTGCTGACCTGATTACTTGGGAAAGGAACTACGCTGCAATCCAACTCAAAGAGAAAGTTCTTTGGATTCCAGGACGACACGTAAAACCATATTTGCCAAAACCACCTATACAACCACCTACACAAACACAGAAGCAGCCTGACCATGACCAACCAACAGGAACCACAGCTTGAGGCTGTCTCTGTCTCTGACCTGGAACACAGAGCAGAGCACCCTCTACCCTCCACTCCCCCGACCGGCTGCCCCGTCTTTCGCCGCAGATCCCCCTACTATGTGTTTGGTTGAATGCTACCTGTTGTCATTATTTGAACCAGTCCGGACAAATTGAAACCAGTGTGGACAAATTACATAATACCGTTCAAACAGTTGGACAAACATACAAAGCCTCGGACTCCTGGTGGGATTGGATGACCTCTTGGTTACCTAATTTTATCTGGTTGGGAAATGTTTCCAAGACCGTTATAACCCTTGTTGCTTTGCTGATACTGTTGTGTTGCTGTATTCAATGTGTACCCTCTTTAGTAACCATGTGTAAGAACATACTCTCTAGCTTGGCTCCACAGAAGAATATTCACATTTTCAACCACATGGAGTTTCATGAACAGTCAACCCCTTGCATGGGGAAAGATCCCTTCCGCATGCGCAGTGATGAAGAAGGAGACGCTGCCTTTTAAAAAACAAAAACATTCCGGGTGTGTATGTGCAGGGCAGTTTCTGCTGTCTGAAACACACATACACAGGGATGCAAAAACATCGCACCAGAAACATCTTTCCGGCCTAAACGGGCCAGGACTCACTATGCAGCCTCATGTAACATGAACTATGTGAGCCAGTTACTCCCACACATGCCCTTTCCCCTCCCTATGCCATGCAGCTTGTAACTTTCTACTCCCCCTTTGCCCACCCTTTGCCATGATGTGATTTTCTATTGGTTTATGTGTAGAATGCTGTGATTAGCCCTGTCAGATGAAGAGGAAAAGTCTTTTTGACAAAAAGAAAATAAAAAAGTAGGAGATGTTGTAATATAGTTCCTTGTGTAGGCGTAGCAGTCACCCATGGCCCAGTGGATAACGGGGCATGCAGAGCCACGCTGAATCACACAGGAGACAACTGGCTCCGAGAAAGCCATAACATCCTGATAATGCATAACATAACATCCTGAGATGTGCCCTACCAATGACGCCCAGGATTTGACCATATATAGAGAGAACTTTCCTGAAGCAGTAGATTAGAAACTGTACTTTTACAGGCTGTTTTTTATCACATGCTATTGCTCCTCCTGCCTTTGTCCTGTCTCAATAAAAGGGGCTCTCAGGTTCCCATCTGGGTCGCTCCATCCCGAGAAAATTCGTCTCCTGTCTTTTCTCAACATTGGCCTCATGGGCGAACAGCGGAAACTTCACACATACCTACATTGCTATTTTGTTAACAAAAAAATAGATACCTTGCCTTCTTTCCTTTTTTAAAAAAATTGTTAGATTCCCCCAATTTAAATCCCCCAAAGCTATATCAGAATTCCTCACTTTTTTGGGCAGTTACAAGAAGAATGATAAGGTTAAAATCAGCATATTATAAAAGAAATCCAGATTATCCACATTCTGAAAGGTATGTATGTATTTATTAAATAAATAAATACATTCTTTTTATTTTTTATTAAATAAAGTGACAAAAATACATCTTTTAGAAAAGCAACAGGGTAGGAACCAACCATACCTCAGGGGAATGCTTTTCAATAGAGAAAGGGCCACCACCGAGAAGGTCTTTTTTTGGTGTATGGTTCCATCAGATGTACATGCCTAACTGATGAAACCAAAAATGTACCTTCCCTTCCTGTCCTTGGTGGGCCAGGTGGATGTAATGGGGAGAAGTAATACTTTAAATAGCTGAAGAATAACATATTTTAGGTTTATTTGTATCCTGCCGTTACTATTTTTAAAAACAACCCAAGCTGGTGAAGATATCCAACACACTCTCCTTCTCCTATTTTCTCCACAACAACTACCCTGTGAGGTGATGTGAGCTGATCCAAAGTCACCCAGCTTGCTTTTATGTCTAAGGAAGGACTTGACCACTAGACCAAACTAATGCAATGTACCCTTGAAAGGCTGTTGTGGTCACCTGGAAACCACTTGTATACATACATACTTGCCCAGAAGACTCTTCCTTGCCAGGCAATTGCCAAGAAAATGACATGTCATTATAATGTTGCCACTGTACCTGGTGCTGGAATTAGTTCTTAAAGGTTGAATTCTAGGCCCATCTAGCATCCATTTCTATTGGTCTACCACAACTTACTCTTTATCAAGATGCAGTCAGGGCCTCTCTAGTCCATTCTTCCTCTTTGGTTGCACAACACTGGCTTCATTACATCTCCATTTTCTGAATGAAGTGTAACACCACCGTTTCAAGATATGTAAAATATATTACCCTTGGTCAGCCTTTATCTTGAAGGTGAGGTCAAGTGATCTGGTGTGCACATGCTCAGAAGTGTGTTTTGGAAATATACATAGGGTTAGGGTTAGAATCTCTCATTAGTAACTGGCCTTCACAACAGCCCTTTGCTTCCCAGCATTTACCCTTCCTGAATGTCATTCATACGCAACAACTCCTCCATCTTTTTTCAGGCTTCCAACAAGATAAAGTATAACAGAATCAACTTCTAATATTTTACTTCAGGAAGAAGAAAGGGAAAATGTGCACAATTCTGTACTCATAGTACAATAAAAACTTAGTTTTGTGACCCTCTTTTTAACAGACTTGGGATGCATTGGGCAAACTTTGTGGTCTAACTTCATGTCCATTTAATGGCATAATGTCCATTATTTTGAAGAACTTTTCCCAAAAAGAAAGTTTGTGCACTAAATTGAGGTTTTATGGTAAATGATACCTTTTATGTCAGTTATGCAATTTCACAAATGACATAAACTCACATTTATCAGACTAGATATTGATTTTTCATTGTAGTCCTAAATTACTAGGCTACTATTTATTTTGGGAAAGAAAGAGAACATATTCCTGTGGTTCTCTATTAACAGTGTTAACATTACACTGAAATGGAATAACTGAGAATCTGTACTTTCAAATGTAGCAGATGTACTTGTTCTTCATTGCAATGTCCAGAAAATAATAAGACATCTTTTACTGGGCTTTATTTTCTAGTTTCTCTCTTTTTTTGTCAGTTTCAAATATTTTCTCTCCCCTCCATGAAGTAACAGAGAGGTTGCTTAGAAGGCAGTTTCAGTTCTCTCCCTCTACAAGCAACACCTAAGTAGCTATACACTTGTACAATTATAGCAGTTTAATCTGTTCCTCTCCTTTCTGGTCTTATTTCGTATATAGTATCATCCTACGTATTTCACAATTTATTTCACTTTATTTTAATTTATGAAATGCCCAGATGGAATGTAAGAACAGGGGCAACTAATCAGTCGAGAGAAGCTGTTATTGTTGTTGTTGTTTTAAATGTATTAGTTGCCCAACTCCAATGGACTCTGGATAGGGAATTCTGAAATCAGATCTTCCTCATTGCTGCTGCAGTGCCCAAACTGATGAATGTTGTCCCCATGGAGTAGTCATCTGCTGGAAAGGGATGATTGCAGAGCCAGGGGGGGAAGCCAATAATCTTGTCTATAGCAGCTGGCACACTAAAGGAATATGACAACATCATTCATTGTCAAGAGAAAGACGGAATCGGATGAACAATGGGCAGAGCATATTCTAGGCTAGTGTTTACTGTGTTTACTCAACAATAGTGCTTTGAGTGACAAAAGGTCCTCCAAACCCTGCAAACAATAATCTGGTCCTATTGGATATCCCCAGCATTTGATTCTCAGGAGAAAACTACAGTTTAAAAATGAAAATTTTCTTCAGGCTGGTTTAAAGATTCTAATTTAGGAAGAGACTGTTGGTAAAGCACATGTGCACCTGGCTGCCTACTTACCTGTATGGCAGAGGCCCTCAAACTACAGCCTGCATTAATCTGGCCTGCACGTTACGTACCTGTCTCCCTGCTATGTTTCATCGACCCTGCCGGAGCTGCTGGATATGTTAGCCAGATTGGCGGTTGATTTCCCCAGGCTTATGATCCTGGGGGATTTTAATCTGCCTTCCATTGGTGAACCATCTGAGTCAGCTCGGCAGTTCATGGCTTCCATGACAGCTATGGACCTAACTCAGTTAATTCAAGACCCACCCATAACAGGGGACACACGCTCGACATGATTTTTATCTCTGGGCAGTGGATGAACGATCTAGATTTAAGGGATATTTCTATCCAACCCTTGTCATAGTCTGATCATTTCCTCCTCAGGCTTGACTTCCATACTGCTACTCCTCGCTGCAGGGAGGCGTAACCTACTAGATGGTTCCGCTCCAGGTGCCTGATGGACCCTGAAAGGTTCCTTATGGAGCTTGGGACTTTTCCTGAATCCCTTGCTCACAGCTCGACTGAAGCCCTAGTGGAAGCCTGGGCTAGAGCAGCCACTATGGCCTTGGATCGCGTTGTGCCTTTGCTTCTGACCCGGTGTTGATCCCTTGTAGCTCCCTGGTTTACCATCTGATGGAAGACCCTTCTTAGGAAAGGCTGAATGCCATATTTTTAAATAAAAGATAAAGGTAAAGGTTCCCCTCGCACAAATGTACTAGTCGTTCCCAACTCTAGGGACGGTGCTCATCTCCGTTTCAAAGCCGAAGAGCCAGCACTGTCCAAAGATGTCTCTGTGGTCATGTGGCCAGCATGACTGAAGAGGAACACGGAATACTGTTACCTTCCCAGTTTCCACCAAGGGTGGTTCCTATTTTTCTACTTGCATTTTTATATGATTTCAAACTGCTAGGGTGGCAGACACTTGGGCAAGTAATGGGAGCTCACTCTGTTACGCAGCGCTAGGGATTCGAATCGCAGATCTGCCAACCTTTCTGATTGACAAGCACAGAGTGTTAGCCACTGAGCCACTTCATCCCCATATATTTCTAATTTATAAATACATATTTATAAATACATATTTCTAAATAAAGAGAGCTAAATATTGCATTTCTAAAATCAGAAATTAGACATCCTCAGTTCCTCTGTCTTATTAGGCCCGAGAGTCATTTTTTAGTCAGCCCATCTCTAGTTCCAGAGTCTGATATAATTGTTCCACAACCTTTCTTTATTACAATTAATCTGGCTAAACTATATCTACCATAATTTCTGAAAATAATAATGCATACTAACAGGATAGAGCAATACCAAACTTCAATTCCCCTAAAATTATATAGGTGGATTAGTGCTCTTCCTTGGCATCCTTATTTGCAGTGCAAACTCCAAGAAAGTAAAACTCCAGACTACCAATTTTTAGCATGTATAACTACATGAGGGTTAGGAGGGTATACATACTAGGTACCAGGGAACAAGATAGAAAAGCCATACTAACTGTAGCCCTTTAGATTATATGAGGTCATAAAGATATTGGAAGATGTGGTCAATGACGTGTAGCAAATTGCAGTTATGGCAAAGTGACACATACTTCATGATGACACCATAAAAAAACATGACTACATACTTGCATTAGTGTTTTGAATGACTTTGAAGACCTGTTTGGGGTTTTTTTTGCCCAGGCTTTTGCAAGTGTGACTTAACTCCCTTTTAAGTTGTGTGGGTTTGTTTATTGATGTTACCCAATTTGCCATCATTCATTCCTCCTTTCTTGTTTATTATTGTATTGTTTCATTAGTTTTAATGTTTTTATTCATGAACAGTCCAGAGCCATTAGAGTCAGGCAGTATATTAATTAATAAAATAAAACAAATAAAGTCCATATCATGCAAAAATGTAAATTGCAGCATTGGTGGAACGACATCAGGCATGTCATCATTTGCTTCTCCTTCCCCCCTCTGTACATGGCACAGATGTGGTTGGTTGCAACTTGGTCAAAGGTAATAACAGCGATGCTGTCTGATTTAAATTATTTCTTCACACACATTCCTTATAAAATCACACACTATAAAATCTCATTACTGCACCCCTGAAACTTTTTTGCAATAGGTGACTACATTAGTTAGCAAGAGCAAACGTTTTTGACTTATTTTCTGTAAGGATTTTCAGTCCTGATTTTTAACCTATAGCTGGGTGTACAAAACATGTCATCAATCCATGTTTCTCATGTCATACCTGACAAGAGATTTATGAGACAAGCCTTTCATGTGCTCAGGCCCCAGCTGCCACGCTGGCAACAAATGTAAACTAGGTACTTTTGTGTTAAATCAAGAGTGGATTGATCAACATGGCTAGGGTAAACACAGTTTTTTAAATCAGTTTGGATTACAAAGTGGAGTGGTGATTTGTGTGTCTACCTGTTAAATCAATCTGCACGTTTCCAAACAAATGCACAAAATGTACAGTGAAGGTTTGGCCAAACTGCTCAGCATGTATGATACAGTTGCATGACTCACTATTCAGTGCTGTAATCAAATCCATCCATCTCATGATTTATTACCCAGCTGCCTGATTTATAGTTCAACATCAACTTATAAGTCAGCCTCATTGCTTATCCATCAGCACCTTCCAACTTAGAGAACTCGGGAATAACTTTGGAATTAATTGTGTTACCTATAAAGTTACTGACATGACTTATAAATTGCCATATTGTCAATAAATCAACGAGGCACCTTAATAATCCATCATATTTTTTTAATCTGAATCTTGATATATCTTATAAATCAGGGTTCTACGTGTTTGAACATCTAATCTGTTCCTTGGGAGTATAAAACCAGTATGAGCGTTTGTGTAATATTTTCACCATAACTGGTCATTCTAACATGCTTACAAAAGCTAATTAATCTCTGTTCTACAGTGCTACAACTGAGTAGTTCTACAGTAGACAACTATTCCCTTGTTATTAACAATCTTAAAGAAACATTTATAGATGTCAGTTTCTCATCCATCCATCCACTGACACGTTTGGGTATGAAAAAAATAAAAATAAAGGAGACTGCCAACATAAGCTTCACTCTGATGGATACTGTGCTAAATTGTAATGTAGTTTATTGGCTTCTGTCATGGTGTGACTCTATGAACTAGCTTGCAAACTATGGTTTATAATACAGCTGCATAGCCTGAACTTCCAGACCTACATAAATGCAGCTCCTAAATCCTGTGTATTTGTCCTGTCCCTGGAGACATCAAGGTTTTTATGAAATTATAATTTTTAATTTTGTAGAATGAAAAAGATATTGAAGACACACCTGGAGAGTCTAAATTAATTATATTTCATTTTAATGATCTTTGAATGGAAATGAAATCAGATTTGGGGTATTTTTTTTCTTCATCTCATATACTACAACTCCCCATGCCTTCAGTTGGACACCACTCAGCCAGTTTCATTTTTAAATAAGTGCTGTATGCGTGCAATCAATAGCCAAATGTATGTGAGCCCAGCTCTACACTTTCTTTTTGTCACCATTATTCATAATTGGTTGTAAAAAATATGGTCTCACCACTATCTGAGTTTTCTTATCCTTATCCTTGATTTGTGCTCTGAGGCATCTTTCAAAGTCTGACATCTCTATCACTATGTACTTGTGATAATCTTGAATATTTTGATATCTTGTACATTTTTTAGAAAACATGTGAAAATGCCCCCCACTAATGAAGCTTGTTCATGGAGTACTGAATCAAGAATGCCAAAAAATATATTTAATGATAATGTGCTAATGTTTAACAATACCATTCTAACTTAAATTGTTTTTTACACTATATACAGCAGAATAAGAAAATATTGAAGGTTTTCATAATGGAAAAATATATACATATGTATATTAAACCTTCCTTTCCCCAGTGCATTTCTTAACTTTCCCAATGAGAAGTGTTCACCAGGACAAGCCTTATTTACCATGAATTTTCAGCTTGCCTTGTTTACATAAATAAAATTAATTTTAGACTATCTTACACTTTCTAATGTATTTTTGGCTAGGCTTAAGCCATTCTATTTTTGTTACTCTCAACATTTATGCTACATTTGTTATTTGGAAAAAAATGTGTAAGTGTGTGAAAAATGATTAAGACTGTTTTACAGATAAGAAGTGTTACAAAATCAAGGCAAGCAAAAAAGTTGAGAAATAAACTTTCTCATCCTTATTCCATTATGTATTAAGTTGGAGATTTGTGTAGTGTCCTTAGTACCAGTAGAAGTGTGAATTTTATTTGATCTCAATACAACATCTACACTCAAGAGATATGTAGAGATACCATGTTGTAAATTTAATATATGCTAGTTTGAGCTTTTAGAGGAAAAAAAAGAATGGAATAAAGAGGTAACAAACAGCAATGAGGGAGATAAATGAAAGCAATTAATATGCTTGTGTGTTTATATGCTTGCACACAAATATCCTGAGAAAAGTCCAAGCTTACTTAAATTCACAACACACAAACAAGCAAAACTATCCTATAGAACATCTGACAGAAACAGGATATTATTAAGTAGACATATCTCCCCACAATTGTGGTTTACAATTAATGTGTGAAGAAAGATTTGAGTGTGTGTTTTTGTTTATCTGTTATCAATCTATCTATACAGGTACTGCTTGTTTAGTGACTGCTTTGTTTAGTGACCAATCATTGTTAGAGTGGCGATGAAAAAGTAACTTTGTGACCCAACTTTGCATTTACAACTTTTGCACATCTGTAAAGCAAAAGAAAGCTGAAGTAAGGTCATAAACTTTTGTTTAACAACCAAGTTGCCAGTCTCAATCATAGTCAATCATAGTCCCTAAAGTCCTTCTCTGCGTTTCGTCTGTTTATGTAGAAGAGATGGCAAATATCTGAGTCTATTTGCTCTTTCCCAACTGCTTAAATGGCCAAAAGAATCTGTTGTGAAGTTCCAGTTCCTATTAATGCAAGACTGTTAATTCCTTTTCCTAGAGATTTTGCTTCTCTTGGGTCCTGGTGAATATATGTCTCTATCTATATGTCCATCTTGAGAATAACACTTCTGTGCATGTGTATTACATATTTCGAGAAAGAGGTTACTCTATTTGGACCATCTGTTCATTCTGCATCCCAGTGTTACTGAAGGGCCTGCACTTGCCAGAATGTTGCCAATGAAAAGTGAGTCAGATGCATATTATTTTCCTAGATTAAATCACCAGGTATTCTGCAATCAGGATAACGATGCAACACACAAAATTAAACCCCTTCAACCTGAACTGTTCCATTCCACATTGCTGATGGTGAAGTACAAAGAGGTTGATTAAGGCATACATAACAAGTTTTACTCTGGAAAGCTAAGGGCACTGTTCAGGCTGTTGAAATTGCATACTGACTATCTCAGTGAGGCTAATGAACAATAATATTCTTTGTTTCAAAGCAATTCAAGTAAATGCAGGATCACACATTTATGTACTAAGTAGCAAAATAGATGATTTTGTTTCAGTAAGTCTTTGGTAACATATTTTAATCAGGGGTGAAATCAACTTACCTTTGCTACTGGTTCAGTTAGCATCAGAATGTGGATGACTGACATAAAACATGTTTTTCTGGTCTAAACTAAAATCCCATCTAATCTGGCAGTTTTCAAATACCTATTTGACTACCACAAACTCAACATGGAAGTACCACATTTTCCATGAATTGATTAACCATGCTACTAGGCTTCAAAAATACCAGCACGTTGTGTACCTTGAAATTCCTATGTTTAGCAAACTATGCATAAAAGACCTTTTCTTCAGACGTACTCTGTATCTATGACCAATCAATATTCAGTTTAATATAGCAGGAAATTGAATAAATATTTATCCCCCTAAGAATAATGACCTGGGCCTTGGTATGGGTTTCAGACAGTCAACAGATTTTACTATTGAGAATTATAAAGTAGACCGTTTACCCAGATAGTAGCCGCTATTCCCTTCCCCTGGGTGAATTATAATGAGAGGAAAACAAGAAACCCAAAGATTGGATAAAATTATAGATCTTGATAATATTTCCCATTCACAGTACTGGAAGCTCACATCTTGAATCTTTTTTATTGCCCTCTTCTACTTCAATTAGTCAATCTCCTTGTTTTAGATAAGGCATCCAGGTCTAATCACAGTAGAGCTGCATTATAGATAATAATGTAATACTACGATTGGGTAGTCTTGTTTTCATCCCCTTTAATTAGTCTTCATTTAAAGCAGTGTTTCTCAAACTTGTCAAGTTTAAGATGCATGGTCTTCGACCCCCAAAACTGAAAGTGGCTGAGGAATTCTGGGAGATGAAATGCACACTTTTTAAAGTTGCCAAATATAAGAAACACTTATTTTGAATCCACCTTTGTTACTGCAATTGTACTTCTTGTTCAGCAGCTCCTTGTTACTAATACTACAAAATGAATACCTTTTTCAAAAGGAAAGGCTTTGACTGACACTTGCATGCCAGGACACATTCCAAAAATGAAATTGGTTAAATCAAAAAGTAGAACAGGGAGAGTAAACAAAAAATCAAGTGGTGTTTATCATTGCACAACTAAAACCCCAACGTTTTTACACACAGAAATATTAAAAAGGGCTTTGATTTCCCGGCTACAACCTCCATCTTCACTTTTGGGGTGGTCCTCCCCACCTCTGTGGATATCCCTTAGTAGAGGCAAAAAAGGGAGAAAGAAATTGCTTAAATTTATGTAGCTTTTAAAGCTTTTAGAATTAAATTAAAAGAATTGGATGCAGTTAATACAATTATTGCTCATATATTTAATAGTTAACATACTTTTCATTTTCTGTCACATTAAAAATTATAATGTGATACTATCAGCAGTTAAACCTGTATATTTTGTAACAGCAAAATTCAACTATTTTCTACCTTCATTACATCTTTCTCTCTCTCTCTCTCTCTCTCTCTCTCTCTCTCCCTCCCTCCCTCCCTCCCTCCCTCCCTCCCTCCCTCCCTCCCTCCCTCCCTCCCTCCCTCAAAACAGTCTGGAAGGTAACCAAAGAACTAGTCTGCATACTACTGGATGCACTGACATTCTTCTAGTGTTAAATCTTTGGCCACAAGCTGATAGGAAAAATGATGGCCATGAATAGCTATTAACAATAATGCCTGGCTCTTTCTTTTTGCTCTTGTAGAGTGCTGATTCCCCCACAATTTCATTTTCCTTTTTTCTATTCACTCATCTTAATCCAAGAATATTTTTATTTTGCTTTTTTAAAGACCCATTTTCATCTCAACTTGTTTACTGCTGTCAACTCATTTGTTTGCAATCCACCAATGCCACCTCTTTCTTTTCTCTGTCACATTTCATCTGCCTTCTCAGCTGTCTTCACCTCCTCCTCAGCCAGACACCTGCCTGCCTTCTTAAAATATCACCTTTTTCTATTCCAAATATGAATTCTTAAGACCCAATGCAGAATCCAGCGTGGTCAAGAATATTTTTCTTCTTGACTCAAATCATTAATTCAGAAGGTTCAAGGTTCAAGGTTTATTACACTTGTATGCCGCCCTATTCCCGGAGGGACTCAGGGCGGCTAACAAACCAAAGGGGAAGGGAATAATACAGACAAAAAAGCAAAAGACAAACAAACAAAATACAGAAACAATTTAAAAGCAATCAACAGCCACACAATTCGAGTGGGGATGGGAACTCATCAGCCCCAGGCCTTTTGGAACAGCCAGGTTTTGACGGCTTTGCGGAAAGCCTGAAGGGTGGTGAGGGTCCGGATCTCCACGGGGAGGTCGTTCCAGAGGGCCGGAGCAGCCACAGAGAAGGGCCTCCCCCAGGTGGTCGACAATCGGCATTGGCCGGCGGATGGAATTCGGAGAAGGCCTAGTCTGTGGGATCTAATAGGTCTTTGGGAGGTAATTGGCAGCAGGTGGTCTCTCAAGTACCCAGGTCCAATACCATGAAGGGCTTTATAAGTGACGACTAGCACCTTGAAGCATAACCGGAGACAAATAGGCAGCCAGTGCAGCTTGCAGAGGATAGGTGTAATGTGGGTGTACCGAGGTGCACCCACAATCGCTCGCGCGGCTGCATTCTGGACAAGCTGAAGTCTCCGAATGCTCTTCAAGGGCTGCCCCATGTAGAGCACATTGCAGTAGTCCAGTCTTGAGGTCACAAGGGCGTGAGTGACTGTTGCGAGAGCCTCCCGGTTCAGGTAGGGACGCAATTGGCGCACCAGGCAAATCTGGGCAAATGTCCCCCTGGTCGCAGCTGACAAATGATGTTCTAAAGTCTAAAGAAGCCTCTGACTATATGCAGGAATATATCCAACATTTTTGTAGGACTTCTGGTGACATACAATTACTTTTCTTTCTTCCCTACAAGAATTCAGCAGCATATTAGAAGAAAAGCAATAGACCTTTCCATATTAGACTAAGGAACATTATGTTAAATCCTGAAAATTACAGGAAGAACTGAGAAAAGAAAGTATATAAGAAACTTTGCTAGAGGCAGCATGGATACTGCCCCTTAAAAATTAAGCAAAACTAAGCTTATGAGTTCCAGAGTTGAGAGTCTTCACATTTTAAAGAGAAATGTGACTCCTGGTGCTTTTATTTTAATTTTTAAGCTGCCAATTATGGAATCATAGTATTGGAAAGTATCTTGCAGATACCTAGTCCAACCTCTGCTCAATGGATGATCTGTTCAAATATTACCCTCTTGTTTGAAGAGCTCCAATAAAGGGAAAATTACCAATATATAAGGTAGCCTATTCTATATGTTGATAGCTCTTAGTGACAGGAGGTACTCTTAATATCCAGGAGTGAGCTTCAAAAATTTCAGCAATGGTTCTCTGCCTGGATGCTGGGTGACCGTGGCCATGGTGGGCGTGTCCTAGTTGGCCTTCTGCACCACAGGGGGAGGGGATTTTCACCTTCCACAGGCTTCAGAGGCTTTCCTTGGAGCCTATGGCAGGGAGAAAACTGCTTCCTCCAGGCTCTGGAGACCCTCCAAAGGCCTTTTCCAGCCTTCTGGAATTTCCAGGAAGCCCATTTTCCTTCTCTCCAAGCCTCCACATGGGCCCTGCACTTACCTCGCATCCAAAATGGTCTTTGTGGAGACTCCTGGGAGGGGAGGGGTAGGGTGGGAAAGGCAAGCCAGGGGTGGGGTTTGGAGCTTCTCTGAACTGGCCATAACATTGGCTACAGGTTCTCCCAAATCCGGGTGAATCCATAACAGCCCACCTCTGTTAATATCTAACCATAGTTGGCTTCTCTTCTGACTTCCAAGGCAACAGACAACAATTCCACTCCTTCCTCTGGGAAATTTTTGATGACCTGGAAATTGCTATCATATTTTGAAATAATAGACAATAGCAGTAGCCCTTAGACCGCTTTACACATACCACTTTACAGTGATTTACAGCCTTCTTTAAGTGGTTTACAGAGTTGGCATATTGCCCCCAACAATCTGGGTCCTCAGTTTACTCACCTTGGAAGGGTGGAAGTCTGGGTCAATCTTGAGCTGGTGAGATTTGAACTTCCAAATTGCAGTCAGCTGGCAGTCAGAAGGAGCCTGCAGTGCTCCACTCTAACCACTGTGCCACTATAACTCAATAGAAATAATAAGCCACATGAAATAATAGAATAGCTCCGATTTTAGATTTTGGCAGTGGTTTGCTCTCCAAGCTTGTATCAATTTAGTTTCTGAACATTTCATTACCAGTCTAGGTAACATCAGCAGCAGGATTTTCCTTATTATCCTTAGCTTATAAATGTCTTGTGTGCCAGTGTGGTCAGTTGGTTGCGTGATTGGTTGTTCATTTGGAGCTATATTTAAATTCTGAGCAGCTGATTGGTTCTCTTGTTGATTGGTCGTTCGAATGATCTGGTTTCTTACATATTCATATGCTGGATCTAGATCAATATGCTTGTTAATTGCTCCTTCGCTAGAATGCCAGGCTTCAATAAATTCATGTGTGTGGTGGGTGTATCTCCCCTCAGGTCCTTTAAGGTTCCTCAAAAAGCTGAGTTCTACTCCCTTTGCCAAATGGATAACTGTCCTCTGAACTTTCTCTAGTTAATCAATGTTCTTTTTAGACTGAGGTGCCCAAAATTGGGCATAGCGCTCCAAGGGAGATCTGACCACAACAAAGTATAGTGTGACAATTACTTGCCATCATTTGAACTCTATGTTCCTGTCAATATATGCCAAAAATAGCATTTGCCTTTTTAGCTAGCATTTGTTCAACTTATATTAGTAATAACATGGGAAATATCACTAAATGCCTCACATTATGGGTGAGATGGAAAGTCAATAAATTTTACAAATAAATAAATAATAAAATGTCTATGAATAATGCACTGTAGATTGAGTAGTTAATGATAGAGCCAGCCTAAACTTCAATTGTGTGTCATAATGATGGCATACTATTTAAATTTGCATTCAGCCATGAGGTATCCTGAAATTATTTTAGATTAGAATCTATTGCCATTGTATAGGAATACTGATGCAAGCAGCCTCAGCATTGCTTAACGGGAGATGGCCTGAAGGCACAGGATGAATGACAGAAAACCTTCTATTTGCAATATGGACAATGGTGCCAGTGCCAGGGATATGGCAGCGACAGGAACATAAGCATACTAGAGTTTGGTCATAGACAGAAGTGAAACATTTATCTGACCAACTTTGCACAGTGTGCAATGTAAAAGAAAAGCATTTGTTCAAAACAGCCTCCTCACCAACATCAACCAAGGAAAAAGAAGAATAGAAAATCTGAAGTATATTTACAGATTCGAAGATTGTATAAAATCATAAAAAGAACAACAATAACACATTTAAGAACATGCTATATGTGAAAGTAGATATGCCATTATGCACATTATCAGCTTTCCCAGGTAGACAGGAAAGACAACTAGATGACCTAATTTTATTTTACTATAAGCTGCAGTAACAGAAAGTTGTAGGTCTAGAAGTACAAATCTTCCATAGTGTCCTTTGCAACCCAAGAAGTGGTGTGTGTGTGTGTGTGTGTGTGTGTGTTCTCTTCTGAGCTCTTTGCTCTATCTACTATTTAGATGTGGTCCCTGCCCCCTGTTATCTGGCCATTCCATAGGCAGCATCTATTCCTGCTACTACCAAGGTCTTTCTTATACTTGTGATTGCAAACGCAGAGGCCTCTCTGCAGGCACCCCAGCCATCGCCCAAGCCTAGTCCCATGGCGCATGTGCTTGTGCACATCTCCTGCCAGTCAGCCAGTCTTTGGGTCTCTGCTGTGCATGCATAGGGGGCAGGGGGGCATATAGGCATGTATGCATGCATGGGGGGTGGTGGTGTGCATATGCGGAGGACACACATATTGCATTTTGGGGCCTTGCATGGTTCTCCCGCACCCTGTTTTGCCTTCCAGGTTAGTGCAGAAGGTTTTCCAGGGCAAAAACAGGTCACAGGGGTACCACACAAGGCCCCCATGCCCCATTTTGGGCCTGGAAGGCCTCCTGCACAACGTGGAAGCAAAAAATGGGCGAGGGGGGGAGCCAAGCTCATGTATGGGAGAGAACGGAGGGGATCATGTGCACATACACAGGGGGTTGCATGCACGGAATTGGGGCACACGTAGGGGGTTGCACTGCATTAGTGGGGGCCAGATGCATGGGGGGGTCACACGTGCTGTGTTTTTGGCATACGATGGTACAAAGATTAGCCATCATTGTCATATACCATTCCATATACATAGAGAGATTGTATCTCAAGGAAAAATACAAACATTGCAAACACCTATTTTAAATATGTTTTCCATAATGTCATTCATATAGATGAGGATAATCAATTTGGCAAAAGCTTGTTAAATAATTAATAAACAATTAATTATTAATTTATGACCATTTTTATGACCTAAACAGAATAAAATGTCATTATAGAGATGTCCAGTGTTCCCCCAATTTTGTCAAGGTTCTCCCCATTTTTAATACGTCTATTTAATTAAATATATATTTTATTTTTCCAGCTGCCTCCTCATCTAACATAGGACAAACTTTTTTGAGGCTGGTATTATTTGAGAAGCCAGCCGACTGTTTTGTAACCTTCTTTCTTATTGCTCCTCAACCAAATTCATGAGTTTGCCATGATGATGGCAGCATATTGTGTTAACCAGATTTTTTTTTCTAAATATGGTGTTCTGTAGTTAGGACCTACACTTCATTCTCTGCACAGAAATATTAAAGATAAAATGTGCAAGGGAGCATATATAGGTAATTCTTTAAATGTCTCCATGGTATCAATCAATTTGTCATAAATTACATATGGAAATGTAAAAACTAATCAGGCAGGAAAGCATGCAAAAGCCAAATGTGAGGCAGTAAAAGCTGAATATATACAAATTCAATGAATACATTGAAGAGAGTTTGCATACATCAAGGAGGTTTTTGAAGTAGTTCCTCTAGTAACACAAGCAGCATAAAGCTGTGTTGCTAATAGACTGGGAATAGTTGCCAGTAAATATTTACATGCAGAGCATTTGATGGAGAAACACAACTCAAGGCAAAACAGTCTCAGATTTTTCATCGGGATCAGCAACTGAGCTTTTCTTTCTTCTATCACTTTCTTCCCCATGGAGAAGAAGATCGCAGAATTAATATTATCCACTGAACATTTTGCCTGAAAGGAAACTTCCTGATTCAATTAGTCTGATAACTGTTGTGCTTTTAAAAATGAAAATACTCTCTGCATACATTATGCCCTTGGAAGAAATTAACAAAGCAATAGCAGTTTTAGTCTTGGGCTAGGCAAATCAAATTGTATCAATACATTTAATCTAATAATTATGTCACTTTCTTCCTATCTTTCAACTAGTATAGTTATTCCATAACTTTAACCACATAATATTTGCATAGATAAAGAGAGATAGTGATGCTTATTCCCTGCCACAATATCACCAGCAGGAAACAATTATGCGAGGTCAGCTAATCCTGTCTTTGTACTGCACACCAATCTCAAAACAGATTTAAATCTGATTTAGGCAGGGAGGTAGAGCATAGTAATCCTTTAAAAATCTTTTCACTCTTCTGTGATAGGTTCTTTACCATTTCTATTTTTAACTGTGGCTAAGTGCAGGAACTGCAATATGTAGTAGGCTTCTTGATATAGTTGCAACCAGGATGATTAGGGGACTGGAGACTAAAACATATGAAGAATGGTTACAGGAACTGGGCATGGCTAGTCTAGTGAAGAGAAAGACCAGGGGAGACATGATAACAGTGCTCCAATATTTGAGGGGCTGCCCTAAAGAGGAGAGGGTCAAGCTATTTTCCAAAGCACCTGAAGGCCAGACAAGAAATAAGGGATAGAAACTGACCAAGGAGAGATTCAACCTGTAAATAAGGAGAAATTTTGACAGCAATCAACCAATGGAACAAAAATTGCCTTCGGAAGTTGTGGGAGATTCATCACTGGAGGCTTTCAATAAGAGATTGGACTGTCATCAGAAATAGTGTAGTAGGGTCCCTTGCTTGGACAGGGAGTTGGACATGACCTACACGGTCCCTTCCAACTCTGTTAATCTAATGAATTAATCAACCTCCCATCATGCTTGGGCAATACTGATGATAGTGAAAAATGGCAAGAATTATAATCCTTTGACACTGCCTAGTCCAGCTATTAGCTAGATGCTGTAATATGTTCTTTGAGTCTAAGACTAATGGCTACTATTGGATGAAAGATGTTATCTTTCTCCACAAGTAGAAGATTGTTCTGAATGGGAGAAGAGTTTTAACGGTTACATAGTTTTTTCCCCCATTAATGCTTGGTCTTTGTTTTACTCATTCTAATAATCTGTCATAATCAAACCATTTATTATTTCAAGTAGTTTTCTAAGATATAGTACTTATGAAACTTTTGGTTATGTGTCCTCTTTACTTAAGTTATTAATGCTTATTTTTATTTTTACTCTTATTAGTCTTCGTAGGAAATGTTCCTACCCAGTTATGCTAGCCATGTTTTCTTTGGATTGTTGTTGTTTGCTATGATGTAAACTGTGCTATTTTTTAAATTGTTTTGAAAAAAAATCGAACATGAATTTTAGCCCACCTGAGGCCTTCCTGGATGTGGAAACAAATGAAAAATAATGAAGCTGCTTTACTCTGAAATACTTTAGTGGTACAACATGGGTGAGATATATTGACGATTCTATGTATGAATAATAATATTTGCTATCCCTGGGTACCTTTCTTAAATTTTAGAAAGGTCCACTGAGCTTGTAATTGTTTGTACAATGGAACCAGATAGCTGCTTATTTGTGATGCCAATGGTAGATAAAAATATCTCAGTCCTCAGAAAGAGGGAGGACATAGGAAACATTTCAGAAGGAACCTTATTTTTCTGGAGAAGGGAGCGGAGAAATGCTTGTGTCTACCAAGGTAACCTATTAATAAAGATGGAACTAGCACTCCTAGTTACACTTATTGCCTGGATTATCTCACAGGGCTAACAACATTTCCCTGTATGGCTATTTTCTTCAAACTTTCTTTGGAGTGTTTTCTAAATGAGAGAAACAGTCTGAATATTTTTTTCCTACTAATGGAGGACAAAGGATCAAAGGCAAATTGAGTTTTCCTCTCCTTTTTAAAAAAAACCTAGCCAGAACTTTCTATTCTGATGGGTTGTTCCGAATTTAGCTGTTCTATATTTTGCTGAGGTCTGCTCATTATTTGGAATAACAGGCTTAGGTTTAATTGCACCAGTTCATGGAGGAACTAGTGAATTAGCACAATGTGTTTAAGGTCTGCACTGCTTCTGCTCCAATCATCCCCCCCCCCAAGATATGTAGTTCTAACTTTATTGGATCCTTCAGATAAAAAGCAGTATAGAAATACAGCATGTTCTATCACTGCTATCAGCAAAGTATCTAGTACTTTCTGAAGATCTCTTCTATACCAAAATATCTACCCTGTAGATAAATTACTAAGTGATCTGTCTTGCACCAAAGAAAGACTCCCTCAACTAGAACTTTGTTTACATGCTTTTTGACTGATTGTGCTGACAATAAACCTTACCTTTTCCTACAGTGCTCACTCAACCACAAAAACACTCTCTCAGTCTTGCTGGGAAATATTGTATTATTACAGTCACGTCTGAATCTTTCTCAGGGTGTGAGTCTGCATTTTGTCAAGGCATCTGTAGCCTTAATCAACAGCAGAGCCATTCAGTGGGCTAGGCCACATGGTTCCTATCTGACTACTCAATTGCCAGTGCTGCTTAAAGTGGACAAATGATCACGCCATAAAACATATTTTCTCTTATTCTGCATCTTGGGATGCATCAGTTTGGCTATAAAACACCCCCAGCATGTAGGCGTCAAGGAAAGAATTTGCAAATTTTACAGGAAGGGTATGTTTTCAATTCCTTTAAAAACTATTGCAAGTGTTAATGATACACCACATATTTTATATAAACAAAAAGACTCAGTTCTTTGTAGCCCTCAGGAGTTTTAAATCTATGTTTCAATAATAGGCGAGGCCACTAAGCTATTAAGTAATAAAGTGGATTTTCTGGAAGGCTCAGTTGATTTATATATATATAAATATAAATATAAATATAAATATAAATATAAATATAAATATAAATATAAATATAAATATAAATATAAATATAAATATAAATATAAATATAAATATAAATATAAATATAAATATAAATATAAATATAAATATAAATATATGTGTGTGTGTGTGTATGTGTGTGTGTGTGTGTGTGTGTGTGTGTGTGTGTTTTACAACCAGCCTATGGCCAGAGATCTGTCAAAAACATTAATACTAATTTCATTTACTCCATATTGGTTACAAAACCCAAATTATAGGGCTAGTTCTAAATTGGAAAACTTAAATAGTTCACAAGTTCAATCAGGTTGTCTTTTCTCAAATGAAACTACCCTCACACTAAGACCATTAGAGGAGAGCTGGCTTTGTATTTCTTCACTCTAATGGGGTAGACAGGGGAAAGGGCATTTCACAAAAACCTTTATTGTTGGTAGCACACAGACTATGGAAATTAAGCTTGCAATCTTTGTTTTGCCCAGCTGGCATTTGTTCCTTTGGGAAGAAGATTTAGGTTCAGGAAATTGCATCACAGATATAAATTTAGGGCTATAACCTTAAAGGGGTCCATTTGGTTTAGTCTCTTCAGAGACATTCTGACCTCTGATCCTTTTATGTAGAGGCTATATTTGCTCAGTTGTTCCTCAGCAAGTTTACTCTCATTTCCTAATATTTGGCCAATAAGTTCTGACAAGTATAAGAGGGCCTTTTAAAAAATCCTTTACAAAAGGAGAATTAATATATAGTTATAATTAATTTTTATATTAATTCTTTATAATTAATAAAGATTTTTTTTTAATATTCTACCTGGGTTTACATTATTATTCAATCACAACAGTGCGGGTTATGTTACGAAGTCTAGTCCAGATCCAGGGAATTCTCAGGGGGTGCAGGAGTTCTCCAGAATTCTCCTATCCTTGAGAGCTTCTCTACATTTTGCAGTACTGTAGATGAATCTATTTTAGGGGTGGGCTGTTGGGGGCAGAGCTAGAGAATCTAGCTAAGATTCTCTGCAGTTCGGAGAACCCTTAAATCCTTCTCCTGGATGGTCCTGCTTCCCCTCCCAGGAGTCCCCATGTGGCTTGGGGAGGGTGAAAAAAGGGCCTAGTGAAAGTTTGGAAAGGCCGGAAATGGGCCCGTTTCTAGACTCCAAAGCCGGGGGGGGCGTTTTCTCCTCCTGGAGACTCAAAGAAAGCCTTTGGAGCCTGGGGAGGGCAGCATGGTGCAGGAGGCCAACTAGGCCATGCCCACCCAGCAACTGGGCAGAAAACCCCTTGCTAAAAATTTTGAAGCCCACCCCATATCTATTAATCAGTTACGGGAAGTCTGCGGCCTTCCAGATATTGTTGAATTACAACTCCCAGCAGTTTACCAGTGTAGCCAATGGTGAAGAAAGCATACAACTGGTGGATCACAGTGAACTTGTAATTTATGGGTTTGTCTGAAAGACTTTGCTGAGTCTATTGCCCCAAAATTCTATGCTTGAATTCCTATCTAAGTACAAGTAGATCTCTGAAGAGAAGATTACTTACTTGAAAAATTAGTAAAATTATCAACACTATCACATGTGCAATAGTCAATTTCTTGTCAAATTCTCTACAGAATGAAGTAAATATATTAAAAAATGCTACATATTTGTTCTTAGGAAAAATTTGAGCATTTAACCAAATGTAAAGATTTAGAAAGATTGTTAAACCTTCTTGTAGATCTAGGAAAAAGAAGAGTTGATAATCACCCTTCTTCAGATGAATGTCATGACACTAAAGTAATAGTAATTGGTTTCTATGGGAGCACATTAAATTTTCTTGGTTAAAAAACTCAGTGGCAGGAGAATGTTGAAAAATGTTCTTGATGAAAGGATTAATTGGTATGAATTGGATTGAGTAGATGGATACTATTATTATTTGTGCAGCCATCTATCTTGCTACCTCCATGATGTAGATATAATTGGCAGGAGATGTCTATAATGGAACAATCTAATCTCTTAGGATTAGAGGCAGCATAGTGTCAGTATGAGCCAATATCCAATTTGCCCATTATTAATTATGATATAATAGAGAAGACATGCCTATTAAACACACAACCCATTATTTGAGAAAATAGAGAGACTGCCTGACATATGTTCAATCTACAGTGCTCATGATCTGGTTGTTTTTTTAAAATTCACTTTGGGTGTTTAATGAGAAACGGTGATAAGGTGGCAACTACAGTAGTATTTACTCGCCTCAACTCATTTCAGCCATGTTTGCTCAACATGGGTAGCGTTGTGTTCAAATATCACATTTGGAGCAGTAGTGGGTTTCAAAATTTTTTAGAACCTGTTCTGTAGGTGTGGCCTGCTTTGTGGGAGTGGCTTGCTGGCCATGTGACTGGGTGAGAGTGGCTTGTCAGTCATGTGACTGCGTGGGCATGGCCAACATAAAATGTGGTGAAACTCACTTAACAATGCTCTTGCTTAGCAACCAAAATGTTGGCTCAGAAACTCCGGCATTTGAAGCACTCAAGTCTTAAAGCTGTCAAGTTACAAGACCCTTGCACCCCTAACCCTTTAGAAAAAAACCCTGGGGTGTTCAAACTTAACAGCTTTAAGACTTGTGACCTTCAACTCCTAGAATTCTTCCTCACGCTCTTCATCTTGATGATATGTGGATGGGGGAGGAGGAGGAAGCTGGAACCGGTTCTAAATGGCACTGTAGATTTGTGGAACCTCTTCTATCCTGCCCACCCCTGCCTCCGAATCAGGGGTGGGCAGGAACCCACCCCTGATTCGGAGGCATCAGAACTAGATCTGATGGGGGCAATTTATTGTGGACCTGCAAAGTTGGGCACAATCCAGGAAAAAGTGCTTTCTTATATACTTCCCTGTCCCACTGGTTTAGAAACTATACCTGGCACTTTTGGAAGAAAAAAAATCCCATATTCTTATTTGGCTTTACTTACAAAATATCACAATATAATTATTAAGTAGAGAAAATTGGGTTCAACTGCACCAATGAATTATAATTATAATCAATTTTATCAAGATCATGCATGTATACTGAGATCTTACATAGGCAATTGTTAAAAAAATATGTAATCTTGGTGTTTCACCTTGGTGGCCATTGCTGTCTAATTAAATACATTTTCTCAAAAACTCAAGTACTTAAAATATAAATATGCAATCTTGTTAACTTGCTTAGCACAAATTAATGGGTGTAACTTTTTTAAAGATGAAAATTGTGCTTAATAAGTTTCATTTCCTTCCTTCCTTCCTTCCTTCCTTCCTTCCTTCCTTCCTTCCTTCTTTCCTTCCTTCCTTCCTTCCTTCCTTCCAAAGAATACAAAGTAGTAAGTATTATATATAACTCACACCTATTTTAAGTAGACATTTAGATTCAAGCCATGTTTTCTCATGTAAAGGTCAGATACTGCACCTGCTGGATATCAAAAATTTGGCCTTTTTTCATAGTTCAACAATCCATTTCACTCAGCAGCTGCCTTTATTCTCAGCATTCTTCATGGCATTTCCTATATTGGGCTAATGAAAAATACATCCCTCCAGCACAGATAGAGAAGAACCTGGCCAAAAGAAAATATGGAATCAAACTTTGGGTATGAGTTTTGTTGAGAAAGAATGAAAGCTACAAAATAAGTCTATTTTATCCTTAGATTTTTTGCTTAGTGCCCAGAATAAAGGGCCCTTATTTTTTATCTCTTTAATGTAAAAGATACTTGTGGTTTTGAGAAAGCAATCCTTATGAAACCAAGTTCTTTTCAATAATCCACAGTATAATTATCAGAATATAGTCTCAAGTATACCTATGACTTAGTCATATTACATTATTTTTTTATGAAACAATATATTTCTATTCTACTACATTGTATTTTTGATTTAAAACTATAGATCAAAACTATCTATCATAGCATTTTTATTTTTGTCCCACATCTGACTATCTTGCCATGTTCCTTCAAAGAGTTATTCTATAATTCATCTTATTATCATCTCCATTTGTTTTCAAGGGAACTAGAAAATACTATGTAGGCTTAAAATATAGAAATTAATCATAAATTAATCATAACTGTAAATTGGAAATAAACTTTTAGTTGCAAAGTTACTAAAATTTGCTATTTAGGTTCTGCCTGGATTTCCTACTTGAGAAAATATTGAAAATGTTTTCAATACTTTAAAAAAAAAGAAAGAAAATAGCCGCACATTATTCTCATTCATGCCAGTTTCTCATAATGTCATATTATTAGAATTAATGAGGATTATGCAACCTTAATTAACTTCATTTCTCTCCAGAGAGCTGGCCATATACAACTACCTTACTACTTTGCAAACTTTTTCCTATAACAACAGCAACAAGTACAACAATAAAACAAAAGGAAGTCTGGCCACAATCATTGTGTGTCAAGCCCTGTCACTAAAATAAAAGAAATAAGAATACCCATAACCATTGTTATCCATTGTTATACCCCACTCCATCTTCAATATAAGTATCTGAAATACAAACTTTCTATCAATAAGTTAACCACACAAAATTCCCATCCTCTACAGTATTAATATTCATAAACATAGCCTGGACATCTATAGATTGTTTCAATTACTACAAAAATAGGGTAATTTTTTTAAAAAAATTGGTGGGTTTTCACACATTTATTTAATACATCTATGGAATGGGATATCAAAAGTTTCATGCTCAGAATTGTCACATCTGGAACACAAAAATTTGAACAATGACTAAATCACAGCACAGAACTTCTAAAAATTCTTTCTTTATTACCTTCTATCTGTTATTACCATCTACCTGTCAAGGCTATGGTTTTTCCAGTTGCAATGTATGACTGTGAAAGTTGGACCATAAGAAAGGCTGAGCACCAAAAAATTGAGGCCTTTGAAAAATGGTACTGGAGAAGACTCCCGTGAGTCTCTTGGACTGCAAGGCGACCAAACTGACCAGTGCTAGAGGATATCAACCCTGTCTGCTCTTTAGAAGGCCAGATCCTGAAGATGAAACTCAAATACTTTGGCCACCTAATGAGAAGGAAGGACTCACTGGAGAAGTGCCTAATGCTGAGAAATATTGAGGGCAAAAGAAGAATGGGATGACAGAGAATGAGGTGGCTGGATGGAGTCACCAAAGCAATTATGTAGGTGTTAGCTTAAATGGACTCCAGAGAAGGGTAGAGGACAGGAAGGCCTGGAGGAATGTTGTCCATGACGCCATGATGAGTCAAACAGAACTTCGCAACTAACAACAATAATAACAACATCTGTCATTTGGATTTTTGCAGCTCACATGTGGCAACAAAAGTCACCTTCATTATTCCTACATGGTGATCGCTTATATACAATTTATGCTATATTTTACTCAGCTAAGCATATGCAATCTACTTAAAAAATTTCCAAAGAAATATAAAGCATAGGAAATATTAATTAGAGCTTTCATTTGTACTCATGTCTTCTTCCCACTTTAGCTGTATCTGGATTATAGACAAATGCTTAAACAATTTTTTTATCGTCTTTTAAATTCTGTTGTTTTAAACTAAGCATAACACTAAACAAGTTTTAAAATCATATTGTAGTTTCCACATAACATTAAGCATATCACAAATAGTATGAAGGTCTCCAAATCAATCACATTATGACCAGAAGTGGGTTGCTGCTGGTTTGGCCTTAATTGGGCAAACCAGTAATAGTGGTGGCGGGAGGCTCTGCCCACCCATCCGGATGCTTCTGCGCATGTGCAGAAGCATAATGTGCATGCAAGTGCAAGCGCATCCACAAACAAACTGGTAGTAAAAATAATAGAAACCCACCACAGATTATGACTTAGTACAATGTATGAATCTTACCTATGTATAATATTTCCTTCTTTAAGAGCTTAGATATTAAGTATTTTACTATCCTACATTCCATTTCAACAGAAGTAGGTATATAGATACAGTTGTACCGTGATACATGGAAACAGTAATGTTTACAATCATAAACTCACTCCAGTTTACATAAAAATAGAATTATGTAGAGCAGATACTTACCATGCATGTATAAATATGGAAAACACACTGTTGAAATACTGAAAAAAATGTTCAATAATCACTATCCATTTGATAGTGATTAAAAGCTCCATTTTGAAGATTCTGTTCATAGGATATAGCAAAAACTTATCTAGAAAGAGTTCACTGAGTCTTTCCTTGTCTTGGGTTTAATAAACCCTTTCTAGATTGCTATTCTGGTGCAAGTTGATCAGATGCTGGTTCGTCTTATTAACAATCATTTTATCATTTAGAGAAAGAACGATCTACTATCTCTGTCAGATAGTAGTAACCATAGCAATGACAGAAGGTAATATCCACAATTGATTCCAGCTATCCATCTTTTAGCTGTATAGTATACACTATGCTGTGGCTTAATTATTTTGATTTTCCACTGTATAGGATAATGGTGAGCCAAGTCTTGATAGAATTTGGGCTGACCTAAATAGACATAAAATTTTAGATCATGCATGAGAAATTGCAACTCTTCAGATGTAATTATGTTATAACTACCTGCAACTTAAAAAGCAACTTAAAAAGCAGTTAATAGTGATCAACACTCAAAGCTGCAATTCAGCCAGATGTGGAAATCCATCAGTACCAGCCCTTCAAGGTAGGCAACCCCAAGAAAGAAGAATGATAGAAAGTCCAGAATGCTCTTTATGGTAGTATGAAAGAATGATAGAATCCTGAAAGTTTTTCAAAGTTCATTTATGTCCCATCTTATAGTCTAACAAGCAAAATCAAGGTGAGGTTATTTTGATTTTCTTTCTGATACTTTCTACTTTCTCAGACCTGAGAATTGGACTTTTTTCACAGGGCCCCTTCTTAATAGCTCACTTATTTTTCCTTTTTCTCAAGGTTAGTTCTATATTCTTTTATACTGTATTAAGCTTCAGCCTTGATTTGGTGAGAATGAGCTACCATTCCAGGCCTACAAGATTGTTTTTGGAACTCTGACAGGCATCTCAAAAGATAATTAGGAAGGCCAGAATTATTATGATAAACATTCAGTCAGGTCATCCAGAATTAATAAAGCACAATTTCTAAAAGCCCAAGAAACATAATAAAAATAAATGCTCAGTGATATAGTTCAAGAACATATGTAAGCCACAATGCATTTTGTACCATCTTGTTCTGAATCTTACTTATTCAGTTGATTCCTATTATGTTCATGTTGACCCCATGTATAGGAATAGGTATTTCTGCACAAATGATTTCTTTTGCTGAAGTTTTGAACAAGCCATTAATGGCTGAGGAACAAACTAAATGGCAGAAAACCCTCTTTTGAAATATTAACTAAAGTTGGTTACCTGCTGATTTACTAAATAAGTTGGGTAGGGAGCTGGCTCCTCACTGTGGCACATTCTAATCCTTGACATTGGTGTTCTTAGGGAGCACGGAACAGTGGGCAAACTTATACATATGGTAATTACCTGGGAAAAAGTAATTAATTTTGTCCTATTTCAGTTGCACACACTGGGCATAGAATGACATTTTGCATAATACATCGGCTGGCTGATCGAAAGGGCTTGCATGCCTTATAATTCATTGTTCCTTCCTGGTTTGCTTGAATTGTCCACAGGGTGGTGATTTTTATTTACTATTTCAAATTTATGGACTAGCAAACCCTAATGATTTTTTTTTTTTGCTTTTCTTTCTAGTCTACTAGGGTATTGGGGTTCTGGTTTAATTTTTAACAGATAAATCTTTATAGGAGATCACTGAAGTGATTATAAGTCATAGTTTTCTCTGAAGATATTTATTTTTTATTGGGAAGGCCATTGTGTCTCCAGAAAATTTAGACCATGGACAAAGATCACTTTGGCTGGGATCTGACCTGTCAGCCCCGCTGTCTTTATTTTTAGAAAGTACATATATTTATTGATGCACTTCCAGTAACTACATATATGCAAAACGTATTGGGTGGACTGCATAGTCTTTGAAATCTGTGGGCTACAAAAGTAAGGCAGCACACATGTATTTTGAATAATAATATATTTTGTATTCTGAAGAATAATATTCATACCGACCATTGTTCTTTGAACAAAGATAAAAGGATTATTTTGTGCAAACAAGGTTTGATAGTTTTCCTGAAGTGTTTTTATAGAGGGCAACAAGCTCCCAAATAGAAGCTGTTCCAAAAACACAGAGACCATCCACAGACTCAGCTGAAGATCCTTTGTTTCCTCCACATATTTATTATCATTTACTGAAAGCTTTTTTTTTTCATTTTTCCTAAGAAAAAAATATGACTTTTCCTTTCATTGTGAAGTTGATTGGATTTCCCATTATTTATTTGTTGGTCACTACAAAAGACTTCTCTTTTATTTGTTCACTTAGATGAAGGATCTGCTGAAGTCAGTGAAGCATATGCCCAGAAACTGTGCCTATGACTGATGCTTAAAAAGGACAATGAAATTCTTCTTTCAAATATTTATTTCATGAATTGCACTTATAATAGAGTCATTTTATGAAGTACAATAAGTGTGAATGTGTTCTTCAAGTTTAGCTCAGCTTTTGGCTTCATGAATACAAGCATGCATTATATTTGGCAAGAATGGTTGCCACTACCACCTTCTACAATCTTTCCAATATGGATTGTTTTGTCTACAGCCCTGCTGTAACCCTGAAGGACTCTCATCCAAATACTAATCAGACATGATCCCCTTTAGCTTCCAAGCCAAGGTCATCTAGGCTCTACACTCTCCTGAGTAGTCAATGCATTGTCATCTGACTCTTGTTGGTCATATATTAACTGGGCCCCACATTCATAAGTGAGAGAAAAGAAAAAAAGAGAAGTATTATAGTTTTTTTTAGGGAGAATCAAATTATATATTTTCCTGGACAAAATCCCTGTTTTATGAATAAGACACATCTTTAAAATATCTTGAACTCTGACAGATAAAACAGGAAAAGGATTGTCTACATTTTTACAAAGAAACAATATGAATACTCTAAAACAATTTGCATTACATAATAATGTAAAAAATACCTGTGAATGTATGTGCTGTGCCCTAAAGGCTTTATCTGGTAATTTACCAGTGAGCAATCAATGTTAAAATATTCATTTATTCTTACACTGTTTTAGTAATGGTAATTTCCTGCATCTGTTTGAGTGAGGCATGCAGGAAAAAAGGCATGGGAACAAGTGGCATATTTCAGAGTGTGTGCTACTTTTACTTTTTGCATTCAATTAGGTTGCTTGAATGAGTATATACTTTCTGAGCTTTCATTTAGCAGAAGGCACTTGCACCTCACAATGTCTTGCAGGATATGGGATATTCTTCTATCCTATAGTTCCATATATATAATGTGTGTTTTGGGTATTGCATTTTAACTGTTTCAGAGCTACTATTGATAGTGATTTTCAGTTTGAACTGCAAATTGGGACCCTCCTAGTTCAAATTATACTTTAGCAATGAGTTTCCAATGACAGGGTCCTCCCTGGAGTCCCTTGAATATATGAGATGCCACAGTGATGAATTTTCCAAAATGCAAATGGTCCTTCTGAAGTATGTAACAGACAATATCCAGTAGATGCAGAATTTAAACATGAGGCACTTTAAGCTGTCTAGAGTAATAGAAAATACTAAAAATACAGCACATTTTTGGCAATCAATAACACTGCAACTTCAGGGTCTGATTGCAGCTATGTTTCTTTGTTTGTTTCGGGCCAATCTGATGTCTGCAAAGATGCATAGGTTGAAATAATTGCTCCTGGCATTTAGCGAAGTATTTAATAACATTAACTCAGCAGGTTCATGCTTCCCATTTTCCTGGGGTTAAGCAGAACCTAAAGTTGCCAATCTCTCCTCTAGTCTTATTAACATTTTATCCCTTCCTTAGTCAATTTCACAATCCGATTTCATCAAAGCTTCAATCTAGTCAATCTAATTCTTAATAGCCCCCTTCCAATTATACTTCTATTAGTAATGAGAATTTTCCTTACTGTCCTCCAAGTAAAACAGATTGTACTGTAACTTTGAAACCTACTATATTTGATGGTACGCAAAAGCCACAAATGTCCAAAAGAGCTGTTATAAAGGCAGTCGGAAAGAAAAATAGAATTTTCATAGAAAATAGCTTTCAAAGTGAGAAAGACATTATTATACTGACAGAATATAATGCCCGTGTAAATTGCCATAGGTTCTCTTATTATTATCACTAAGTCAAGGGGTTACCATACCAATTACTGAAAATCAAATCAGAGTTGACAACAATTCTTTTTGGAACTTATTCAAGCAGAAAATGTACTTATAAAAAAAGGGAAAACGTATTTATGTTCATAGCCGTACTGCCAGATATTTTGGTGTTGTCAATATATCTACATTTTTCTCCAAGATCTACAAAAAAGGACCAAGGTATGAGTATTTGCTCATGCATAAACTTTCTTGAAACCATTTGGCACAGATTTGCAACAACTGGTTATACTTCTGAGGGGCATGCAGTGGGAAGAATGAGACAGGATGCTACAATATGGCTACCCTAGATATAAATTCAAAAATAAATTTTGTGAAAGATGCTATTATGTGCATGTGTAACCATCTGTATAATTTGTCCCATAGTACAATACAGAGTTAAGAGCTTCAGGATAAGGGGGAAAAATCACATAGTTAAAATGGACAACAGAAGTGATTTAATTCCCATCTTCTGAATTCTACAGTCAATGCTTAATGGTTTTTTTTAAAAAATAATCACCTGCCATCTTGACTATATAAATTTTCTTCAGACTGTACTAAACTGTTTTTAAACATGAACACACTTATATAGTTATCCCAAAATTGGACAAAATCAGTTAAATCCATTCTTACTCATATGGAAATAGTGGGACTACTAATGACATCTGTTTGTAAAATGAGGAAGGAGGAAGCCACAGTGCCATGCATGGCAGCAAATCAAACTGACTCCCATGCCACTAATATACTAATACTTTCCCTTCCTATTTAATATTCACGTGTTCTCCCTCAATAGTTACCACATATCTAACTGATGACAATCAGGTAGTAAATTCCCAACTCCTTGCTAGTCATCCAGTTTTTGACAATCCGGCTATGGCTACAGTAGCTTTGATATAAGCACCCAATGAAATATAGGTACACTTTACAAAACATACTACGCAATGTGAAAATTTGATTTTGACTGTTGCTCTGGCAACTACCTCTCCCTCCATCTCCCTTAACATTCCTTGTTTCTGATTTCATGCTGTGCTTAGGCAGTATATGATTTTAATTTTCTGAGTTTGTTATTCCTCGCTTTGAAAATCATTATAACTGAAATGTAATATTCTGCACAGTTAACAATTCTATGTAAAATCACATTCTGACCTAGTTCCTATATAAATCATGGCTCATTTGACAATTCTCATTTAGAATTGCTAGATGAGGCTGCATACAAATATGAAGGAAGGAAGGATTATGTAGACTCAGTTTTCATAACACACCCTGGCATACAAACCACAGTGGCTGAGTTTACATAAACCCTTAAGCCAAACTCAATCAGCTACACTGTGATGTAGTTTGATGTTTGAATAAAACACTATTTCTCTACTGAGCTTTCAACACAGATTATAAATAGGGTCAGTTTCTGGCTTTTCCTTGAAGATCAGCCAAAAGAGAAGAGGCCAAGATTTAGTTATCAGAGTCGGCCAAAACTGGTGGAGTGGTGACATGTTCATCAAATACTGTGCTATTGTTGCTGGAATAGAGTTTGTGTCATTACTGAGCTAAAAATAAAATGCAGAAGCTTAATGGTGTGATTTCCACAACATGTTTAAAACAGTGACTAAGCCAATCAACATGCACAGGTACTTCTGACTGCTCACTAAACATTACGAGTAGGTTAAAATACCCATAGTAAAAGAAATGTCACCCACTTTATATGGAGTTTTAGGCAATCCATAATGTCCCCACTCACCATAAGGAAGCATTACCGTGTTCTGAAATTGGGAGACTGACTTTTTCAGTCACTCTTTCAAATTAATTTGGTTTGTCATGTCACACAAAAAGGGTGACATATTCCAATAAGCAAAGCCAAAAGTCAATGCCTTTGTTGTTGAATTTTTCTTATAATACAGATGATAGTAAAATATTAGATCAGGTAGAAGGGTAATTTCTTTTTTGAGATGGGCAAAAACTGTTTGCTGAAAATAACAATCTATTAAATTGGTAATATAGAACAATTTTAAGAAATGGCTGGCTAAAGAATTCTAGGAGTTGAAGTCCATGCATCTTAAAGTCACCAAGGTTGAAAAAAAAACTACCATAAGTAGTCTGGTAATATTAATTGCCTCCAATTCTATATGATCCAATGGATATTATTTTGCCAGGCTTATAATATGACTGGAATGGTTTCTTTTAGTTCTTATAAACTTCCTCTTGTGTTATCGGTGAGTGTATCTAGCAAGTATTTTGCCTTTGATTATTCCAGTGACTTAACATTATACACAAAATATTTCACCTCTCATATCTCCCTGGCTTCATGTAGGACCCAAAAATGCATTTGATCATGCAAAATGGTGTTCGTCAGTCCAAAAAATGGACCTTGGTCCTGCAGGAAAAAAAAAATTGGAAGATGATAATAATGATATCCAGTAGTCAGTTCATGGATTGTGACATGAAAGAAAGTAATGCAAGAGCTTTGTTTCATTCTTTAGAAGCAGAGACTGTTTGGCTCTTCAAAGCAGCTTGAAAGGAATGGTTTGTCTGAAGCACTATCAAAGTGAAGAATCAATTAAAAGGTCTAGATTGTTCCAGTTGTTTCTTGGTCCTTTCGGAACTTCTTGTTTGCTAAAGCATTTCATATGAGGCAAACATTCCACTTCATATGAGGCAAATTTCTGCATAAGAAAAATACAGTATGTATAGTAATCTCATTTAGTTTCACTATGCATATACTACAAATTTAGCCAGAGAACTATACAAATATGTCTATATGATTCTTATTAGATTAAGGCTATTCTGATCTTGATTAGTCTGGAAGTTATTAATTTCCTTAAGAGGTTTTCTTAGTTTCCAATTGTCCTGTTATATGCTAGCTCCATGGTGTTCATTGCTGTTTTTATTTTGCTGCTTTGGATCAATAAATTTTCTTTCTGGGTAAATAATAACCTATAAGGAAGAAAACATTACTGTATGTTTGATGCAATTTTTTTTCAACTTTGTTGCACTTTGAAACATTTTTAACTGTTTCCAATAGCTTCCACAACCTTTGCAACTATTTGAAATGATCATGTGTGAGTTCCAAATCAAACTAAAGACAAGGACAAATTCAATCTGTTTTTACTATATAATCTTCTGTGTACGTCCACAATTTTCAAGGAAACTTCAGGTCCTGCCTTTCATTGACAGGGAGACTAGAAGAGCTTAGAATTAAATTAAAAAAGTAGTTAAGGATGAATGTGAAAAGAGATTGCCAAAGGAACACTCCACCCGACCCTGAAGAAAACAAATAGTAGAATTGGCCAAGAAGAGAAAAGAAGCCAAAGTCAAGAAAGACAATAATGCAGGAAGGAACTTAATTAAGAATTTTGGAGAATTATTAGATGAGGCAATAAGCTGTGACAAACATCTATAAAGAAATAGAAAATAGAAACAAAGACAGGAATAGTTTTCCAAAAAAATCTATGAACTAAGAAAATTCCAATCATAAATTGGTATGCTAAAAACACAAAAACCATATAGCAAATTATTTAAAGAAAATGGAAAGAGATGTCTTTATTTAGTTTATTTAGAAAATTCATATGGCCATTTATATTATGAATTAAAATCCTAGGTGGCTCAACAATATTCTATAAATGTATGCATAATTCAACAAAAAAACCATTAAAAGGCACATAACGTCCTGTTGACTCTAAATTTCTTCACAGCCCTTCAGATATTCATCCAGAAATTAAGTTGAAGGTCATGTTGGTTTAGGGAAAAGTGCAAAGAACAAGATACATTTTTGCTTATGTGTGCAGAATCATTGAGAAAACCAGACTATCAGAAATAGTCAGTATGAATTTCATTGTTTATATAAAGATCTTTGTGTCAGCTATTTAAAGCTAAGGATTGTCTTTAGAAAATAGACATCTCAGAACATCTCATTGTCTGCATGTGACATCTATTTAAAGGGAAAGAAGTCATGGTCCATAAGCAAGTTGGCAAAACAGTTTGGCTCCAGACTGCAAAGAAGGAAGGCAAGTCTATATTCTCTTCTTATTTATTCAACTTGCAATATTTATGAAGAGAGGCTGAATTGGAAGATGAGTGTGGCTTTAGAATTTGAGGAACAAACATCAATTACCTGTACTATGTGGATGATACTAAGAAATGTAAATGATCTGTAAGCTCTATTGATGAAAATTAAGGAGTGTAGTAAAAAATGTGGCTATGTTTAAATACACAGAGACCAAACTAATGGTAACATGCAATCCACCCTAGAATTACCAATGGAGATACTGATGAGGGACACCTTTTGACTTTTAGAATCAACTATCAACAATAAAGGAATCAGCAGTCAAGAAACATGTTATAAACCATTTATAGGACAGCAATGAAGGCTTTACAAAAGATATTCAGATGGAGTGTTGTGTCTATATCTACAAACAGAATCACGCAGTCAATGGTTTTGCTTTATATTTGAAAGCAAACATTGTACTTTGAAGAAGTGGGGTTAAAAGCATTTTGAAGCTTTTGAACTTTGATATTGGAGAAGTCTACTGAGAATCCCATGGATAGCCAAGTAAACAAACAAATAGATCAGCAAACAAATCAATTCAGAGTTCTCCACTCAAGTAATAAATAACCCAGGGTCAAATTATAATATTTTAAAGACTATATTCTGCTTAATATTATATATTATATATAATAATGAAAAAGGTTGAAAGAAAGCAGAACAGAATGAGGAGCAGCAAGGTGTAGCAGCAACAAGTACACTGTTGGAAGACTTTAAGGGGCTTCCAGGTTGGGAACTGATTATTGCAGAGAAGCTCCATCTTCATATAATCAATTGAAGTCTCCTTTCTGAAGCACAAGGAGAGAGGCAAATCAAAGGAATAAGCAGCTTTTGATGGTATTTATGTCTGTTAATACAGAAGAAAGTTCACATTCATTTAATGGAAGGCATCTGTGCAAGAACTCCTTTTTTAAAAAAACCCAATGGTTATGCTTAAGTTATCATTATCACTAGTCCATTCACTTGAATGGAGATAGCTTACTCCAAACAGGAGAGTCATGTTGAAAGTTGCTAAGAATATGGTAATGGAAGCAGACATGTCTACTTCTATCAGTCTTAGTTTTGTAAAGCTTGTCTAAAATTCAGGGCAAATTTTTTTTTTCAAAAAAATATAATAAATATTTATTCCAGCCTTTCTCAATTTGTTTTTGAGATATGTTAAATGATATCAAACTGGGTGAACCTGATGTTTCCTTATTTTAAACTTGCTTGACTTGCAATTTCTAGAGTTTGTCAGATATATAATAACTACCTACAATAAACAGATGTCATAAAAACAGAATAATTTGACAATATCATGATGTAGTTATGACAAGGAGGCATTTTATAAAAGAAATACCTTTAAAACAAGAAATAATACACTATTTATTCAATAGCTGTGTTCTAATATTGCTACCAAATGAGGAGAAAAAAATGGTTTGCCATCATGCATTTTCATAGAGAACTTTTCCCAGTTAATCTCATCAGAACAAGATGTGATCCATTGGTTTAAAGGACAAAATGGATGGTATGAGAATAATAGAACTGATTTTTAAGCAAGTGGCCTTCTTTTTCCCTTTTTCCCTTTTCCTATCTTAGAGTATATTACTTTGTCTATCTTAAAGTAAGTGTGAATTGTGTATTGCCAGTTTCCTCTGGTGAACAAATTGTGTTAGACAAGTGCACAATGTTTCAAGCTTGTAAAACCTTTTACTGTCAGAGAGCAACAATCCAGAACTGGTCATGCTGCCCTGTTTGAAACAAAGGAAAATGCCCCAGCTGCTTTCTAGCCACATATTTGTGGCTCTTTGTTCCGTCATTAATGGCCAGAACAGAATAATCCTCCAGCAGAGAAGGTCACAGTGGCAGTTACAAAGGTGAAGGTTGAATTGGAAATGGAAGAGACTTCTCTGGACAGTGACACTAATTAATCCCAGTTGGTTTTTATTTTACATATAGAATCATATGGCCATTGGAAGCGCCAAAACATTTCAGCAGTTTGTAAAACAGACCTCTTGACTAAGATTCTCAGTTCTGCTAAATAATTACTGGCCTCCTCCTCCTCCTCCTCCTCCTCCTCCTCCTCCTCCTCCAACAATTCTGCATATTCAATGAAAATTCAGTATACCGATTTTAATGTCTTGCTTAACTACGGCAGTGTTTTGCTTATGATCATGGCAAAAGTGTAAAATTGGTTTCAGTCATTGGAGTTCTCACTTAATAGCACAACTTAACAGTTCCAGTTGTGGTGGTAAACTGAGGACTACCTATAAATGATTTATGGATATAACGGAGACAGCCCTGTTTATGGCCTAAGCCGTAAGGAAACAAAAATAAAGAATTAAAAAATATGGAAAAGATGGCAGGACAGAAATAAATAATAAAGAAACCAGAAAGTTCAAGGAATGTTTCATTTACCCTTGCTAAAAGCCTTCAAAACACCAGTAGGTGAAAGCTATCCAGATCTTGGGAGGGGGAATCTCATTTCATGATCCTGAGAGATGAAATAGTTTGATCAAAGAAACCCACCACATACTATGGGAGATATGTAGTTCCTCAAATAACCAAGCCCTATATTATAAAGGGCTTTATAGCTAACTCTAAATTAAACTTGGAAGCCAATTGGCAATTATTGCAGTACATGAAGCAGAGATGTTACAAGGGCATAGTAAGGTATGCCTGTCACTGCCTATGCTGCTGCATTCCGGTCCAATTGATGGAACTGGATGTTCTTCAAGGACAGGTCTATGATGAGCATGATGCAGTAATCTAGCCATGAGATGACCATGGCGTGAGTGACTGTTTGAAGGGTCTCCCAGGCAGAGTTTGTGTCCGACTCTGGGATGTGGTGCTCATTTCCTCTTCTTAGTGAAGGGAACCACCATTGCCCAAATGGAACGCTGGTATCTTCCCACCAAAGTGGTATCTATTTATTTGTATTTGCATGTTTTGAAACTGCTAGGCTGGGGCAAATAATGGGAGCTCACCCAGTCATACAACACTTGGGTCTTGAACCCAGACTGTCAGATTTCCATCTGACAAGCTCACCATTGAGCCATCATGCTCCCAGGCGCAGCAGATAAAGCTGTGTTAAGATCTTCCTGGCCACAACTCATTTTACTAGCACAAAATAAAATTAATATTTGTTTGTAAAACAGAGATAATGGAAATCAATGTGTGACTCTGTTCCACATGTTAATCTTAACAAAATAAATCATTTTCCACTGCTAAAAATACACACTGGATTTGACTCCCCCCCCCCTTGCCCTGTATTATACATTAAAAGAAACATCAAGCGTGGTTAAATTGCACAGAATATTCAAGGTGTTTCTGGCTTGTATATTTCCCACTCTTGGCAGCTTGCTTAATTAAAATATATAAAGAACTTTCCAAATGTTAACATTTAATTTACTCAGCACTTTAATTGTGCTTTGTACCATGCTTCCCCTTAATCGCTTGGAAGCATTGCTCCAGAACTACCCATTTGATCTCTTCTTTGTATTGTGATTAAATGCTTTTTCTATCCAAGTAATCATAAACAATACAGAAAACTTCAACAATGTACAAAGAAGAGGTGAGAATTAATGCCCTATTGAACTAAGCAGCATTTCCAGAGGATTAGTTTTGTTAGCCTATTGGTATAAAAATGAGATTACTAAATGTATTATTTTACCCATGGAAGGGTTTTCTAATCATTGTCCTTTAAAATTTCTAATTTTAAAATGAATTTCCCTCATCTTCACTATTTATAAAGCATCATCAACACTGCACATCTTCCATATCTTTCTTCTCCAAGGAACGGAAGCATCTAGAAGGTATTAATTGGCTCACTATTAGCCAATAGACAAGCTCAATTCCTAATGAATAACTCTTTGATGAAAATAAGGAACCATTATTTATGTAGAAGGACAGAATAAATTATTCATTGAAGCAGAGGAAGAAACACTGGGGAGAAGGCAACAGAAAGTACAATAAGCAATTAAGTGCTTTCATCAGTGCTGCTTGCACCTCATTAGTCTGCATTCATTTAATCAATGTTTCTCCCTAAGAATATACTTGTTGAAGAGGCTACAACAGGGCACAAGCTTTACGAAGTCCAGGCTAATGCATGAAAATGCATTAAGTTAAAGGAAGAGCAATTATGAAAGGGATTCATATAGTATATGTATTGTAACTTAATTTTAGAAATATTTACATTTAAATCTTTGTTTTGATGGAAGAAATCAAGATTGAGTCCTCCCACTGAGATTCTCGGCTAATCTCAACTGATTTTAATTTTTTAAAGCCCTTCAGGAGTCTGGCATGGGACTGGGCTATCTGGGGGACTGTTTGTTTCCAGCTATATCAGCTATCCCTTTAGGTCTGACAGAGAGGCCATACTGTGGATACTATCAGTCAGAAATCTACATTTGATAAGTCTCAGGAGAAATGACCATGCTGCTCATGTTATGGTACATTTTTCTTTCCAAAATTAGATTAGTTCCATCCCTCTCATATTCTGCAAAGTCCTCTAGACAATTCAATTCAATTAAAATCTTTATTGTCAGAGTACAACATTTGTACAATGAGATTGGCTGAGCCTCCCGTCGTGCACCCCCCCTCCCCACCAACACAATACAACTCATAATGAAAGACAAAAAATGCCTAGCCCAGTGAATCTTACTAACAAACACCCAGTCCTATTGCACCATGTGAACTTATTGCACATTGTGCCGGCCCCAAAAGTCAATCATACTATGTTGTTGTAGGCAGAGGTGGGTTGCCAATTTTTTTATTACCAGTCCGTGCATGCTTGTGCGTGCACATGATACTTCTGTGCATGTGCAGAAGTGTCCGGGTGGGTGGGCGGAGCCTCCCACTGCTGCTACTGGCAGCTGATCTGGGCCGAATAGGCAGCAACTCACCTCTGGTTGTAGGGTTATTTTTCATTCAGGAGTCTGACAACCCATGGATAAAAACTATTCTTCAGCCTCTCTGGCTGCCTATGCTTCTATATCTCCTTCCAGATGGTAGGAGAATAAAGAAGGGTTGACCAGCGTGTGAGTCATCCCTTAGGATTTTCCTCACTCTCCTAAGGCAGCAAGCCCTAGCCATGTCAATGTTTTGTGCTGTGGCCACCACCCTCTGTAATGTCTATTTATCCACAGCTTTCAAGCCAGCATACCACACAGTAATGCAACAAGTGAGGATGCTTTCTATTGTGGACTGGTAAAAACCTAATTATATCATCAGGTCTGGGGCTTCCAAATAGGTATGCTTAGATGGGTCCATTGCTGAGGTAATTCTGAGAACCTAGTGTTAGTATATTTGGTTTTTACAATATTTAGTTTTTAAAATATATTTTTATATTTATATTTTTTTATTTTATAAAATACTTTTATAACTGTTTTTATATCTGTTGCTATTTTTGTAATGTACTTCCCAGAGTTACTTGAGATGTGATGGCCAGTTATATACATGTGATTAAAAAGTAAATTAATAAAAAATGAATCAGTAGTTGAATGTATTATTATTTATTACATATTTACTGAATTTATACTTATAGCATGGTAGTAGTTCAAAGTCCCTTTAGTTGAGTGAGATACTGTAGATCTATTAAAACCAACAATATAGGTCAATTGTGCTTAAGTCAAATCCACTGATTTCAATAGTTTTAAACATGAGTGAGTCTTGATCCAACTCAATGAGAGAAATAGAGCTCTTGGTGTTAAATTAAAATTACTACAGCAATAAACTGCTCACTGAGACTATTGAAATGGAGCTATTAGATCAGGGGAGCTACCTATCTGTTCTGTCCCCCCTTCTCCGCTCGTTAACAGACGACAGGCAGACAAACTTAAAAGGAAAGAACTTTATCAGTCCTCGGCTCAGACTGGCTGCGAGCCCAAAAATAAACATAAATAAAGTCTCTGGCAAGAAGATAACAGAATGCAAAACAAAAGTCTCTTATGACAAAACCAGGTGTCCAAAAAGAAAGCAAAGCACTTCTCCAAGTGTCTCTGTGAATCCGGGTTACAGAAAGCAAATCACTTCTCCAAGTGTCTCTCACAAACAAACCACGACTGATGAACAATGAATGATGAACGTTGACTCCTGCAACCAGGGCCTGGCACCATCCGTCCTTTTATCACCAGAAGATGACACTAACGAGCCCCAGCTGCATTGTTAATCCTGCATCCCGACTCAACTCACAGCAAACTTCTGCTGAGTCACAACACCTAACATATAATTATTGCACAATGAATCAAATATAATTTAACTGAGCAATGTATCAGAATGGTCAGAAACAAACTGTGCCATATCATTAAAAATTAATAATAATTAATTTAATTTAATTAATTAATTTATTTAATCTATTTAAAAATAATGAAAAATAAACAAGGTATATATTAAAATCCACTAACGGAAAGCATCAGGCACAAAAAAAATCATTGTAATTCAAAAAGAAAGAATACATGGTTTACACAGGTTGTGTTTGGATGTCACATGCTTTATTCCATCAAAAAGGTCTTCTCTCCATATTGTACAGCAAGAAAGGGGAAAATTGGTTCAACCAATTTCCCACTGATTTTCATGCTTTAGGTAGGACTAGAACTCACAATCTCCTGGTTTCTGACCTAATACCTTAACCACTAGACCAGAATAGATGTATGGGAAGGATCAACAACTTGGAGACCAAATTTTAAATAAATGAACACCTAAGTGATCTTACATTTAACAAAATTTATGTACAGATCCCTGAAAAAAATGGGAATGAAATTAATATTTACTGAATGCTTTTTTGCCTCACTTGTCATTTCTATACAAGCTTAACACAGGATTCCAAATTATGGTTTTATCATACAAAGATTACTCAGTAAGCTGTTAATAAATTTTGTGCATGACAATTGCTTATTTTTTTTATAAAAAGAGAAAATAATACTTTTAATGAGCTGATTAAACATTGACAATCAGCCAAAAAGAGTTTTTAATTAGGTTTACATAGAAACAGTTGGTTTTAATTATGACAATTAGTGTAGTAAGGGAATTGAGATTTCCAGAAGGCAAACAGACTCATAGAAAACAGAGATATTGTAGCTGAGAGACAGTTTACAACATGTCACAAGCAGAGATACACAAAATCTGTCATATAGTGCATCAAGTTCATCAGTATGTTTTTGTTCCTGGAAGTGCAGTGTAGAGCACATTGTTTACTCTAAATATAATTTTTGCTGGTATTAAAACAGAACATCAAAGTAAGAAAAAAAAAACCTTAGTAAGAATGGAGTAATATATGGAGTTTAGCTAACAAAGTTACAATGCTGTCTTCCTTTCCTGTCCTTTCCTGTCTTGTTTTATTAAAGATTACAGTTATAACATTTTTTTATTTTCTATTCCTTTGTTCCTTTTCAGAAATTTCTCAAAAATTTTAACATTTCTTTTTAAAAAATCCAGTATAACAAAATTATCCAAACTGCTCTTTTTATTTGTCATTTGAATATCCCTTTTAATTATTAAGACATCAGCTGTGTTGTATACAATATAACTTCTTTTTCATATCATTCTTATAACTTATCATTTTTAAACACAGTTTTAGATAAATCTCTATCTTGTCCAAGAAAGCCTGTTCCTTTCCCAAAACATTTATTATTTATTAAATTTGTTTGCAGCCAACATCTTTTAAGGTTAATGTATGAATCCATTGCTCAAAAATATCCTTCAATGTGCTTCATATGAAAGTATTTTATTCCACTGTGGGTTATGTTCTTCTTTAATTGTAATCTTTAGTTACTTCTTGTTCCTTGTACTGTCCAATATTTAATCATGTTTTACTTTAAAAATTCAAAACAATCATATTTTTTTCATGGGAAGAATTATTCTATTTAATTTTAAAAACTTCTTTAAAATCAATCTGGACCCTTAGCCCATTTATAACTCTCCAAAATCAATATTCTAATCACCCTTTTGCTGTGTTTAAAAAACAGGGTTTTGTCCTTAAACTTATTTTTAAAAGTTCTTTCACTAAGGATTAAAGGAAACTCACCAGGCATGTTAAAATTTGTCAATTGGAAAACTCTTAATATTGAAGAACTGTTAAAGAGCAAATTCTAAAAGTGATTAAGAAATAAGGTTTGGCAGAACTTTATGTCCACATAGGTTAGATCAATAGTGGAAACCTTAAACTCCCAGATATTCAATTCACTGCAAGTTGACTGCAAGAACTTCATTTCCTGTAATTTGCTTGCAGGAAGCAGCTGTCCAGAGGATGATTTCCCAATCTCTCTTTTTTCCAGAAAGATTTGCTGATCTCTATTGCTTGGCTATCCCTACTTCAAGTACTTCTAATTCTGCAGGATCCTAAACAGGAGTCAGTTTTTCCTTTCCTTTTCCATCTGTGCTACAATAAGTGGCTATAGATGCCCACATTCATACAGAACTCCTTCAATTCTGGTTGAATATTACTGACAACATAGCAAGGATTCCCAAATTCTGTATTAAGCTTTAGGTAACCAGATAGCTAATGAGCAATTTATTTAATGCTGTACTCACTCAGAACCAAAACAAAAATTATCCATTGCTCTCTAGCCAAGAAAAATGAGAAAGAAAAGTCAGAAAAAATTCTGAGCTAGAGCCTTGATCTCTAAACTACTGCAGTGGCAGGACAGCTGAAATAGAAGCAGGGGTAATGGAGATGCGCATTTTGGATTACTTTTAGAAGAATGAAGTAACTTTTTTTCAAACAGTGCTTCTTTTTCAGACAAAGGCTTTTCTGATATGAAAAAGGGATTTTATTTTTTAAAAAAGACTTATACTCCACTCCAAGGCATTTCTGTTATAGAGGGGAAAAAACCTATTTCCCAAAAACTTACACAATGCTGAAGCCCAAGAAAAACCATTTTTGAAATTGGATTCATTTAGGCTGTCAAAAGGATTATATCATGTCAAATCATTTATTTAGGTTGCTTTTCTAAAAAATTAGTAAGAATTTTAAATAGAAAAAAACAATACAAGGAATATTAACCATAAGTCTATATCTTGATTAAAGAAACATACTAGCTAGTCAATATGTATATTGTTGATAACTTAACACGTCATAAGTTTATAAATAAATAGGTATCTGGTTTAAACTGTGGTTTGGATAAAAGTATCTTAAAATAATTGTATTACAAAATCATCATTTTCAAAATAAAGATTTATTTATAACCGCCGTCAAGATCAGAAGCAACCATTTGTTCAGTATTAGTTCTCTGAGAACTTAGACAAGAGAAGTTGCTCATCATTAGTCCCTAGGCCAAAGTGCTTCTTCAGGAAGCAGCTGGACTTTCTTGGTTTTGTTTTGAAGATGTTTCGCTTCTCATCCAAGAAGCTTCTTCAGCTCTGACATGATAGTGTGCAGTGGAAGGATTTATATTCCTTGCAGACAGCTGGTAATTTGCATCCTTTTATAGGGTCATTGAGGCACTTGGAGGTTTAGCTGTGTCCTCTTGGTTCCTGTGGTCTGCAATTTTTCCTCTGGAAATCCATTCCTACTCCCACACCATTTAAAGGTCCATCCCAAATTGTATAGCTAAAAGTCCTAGAGTTTCTCAGTCAAAAGGTGCTTTTTCAGGAGGCAAAAGAAAGAAAAGAAAAACAACAAAGAAAAACAAGAAAGTCCAATTGCTTCCTGAAAAAGCACATTTGGTGTTTTGCACGACCTGGCTGACTGAGAATCTCTACAGACTATTAATCTGTAGCCTGAAAATTCAAAGGGATATGTTAGATCTAGAAGACCTGCATAAATGCAAGATATCAAGATGGGATGGAATTCATGAGTTCCTCATTTTAAGGCACCTTCTAACTTTTGTGTTTGATTGGATTTTACCAGAGGAACTGAGCTCTTGCCTCAATAATGAATGGGTGCCATTATAAGGAGAGCCTTTGCACTTGTATGCCAAATATGTCTTTTTTTGTTTGTCAAAATCTAAAGCGTTTCCATGACTACTATCAACTTGAGGGGGGGGGAATGCTATGCATACTTTTGGCCAGAGTAAAAGTCTCATATTTCTGTACTGGGATGTGAATGTGCATGTCCTGAACCCTGCCATAACGTCCTGTTGGAGAATGTGATTAATGACCTCAACCAGAGGGGAGGGGACACAGGGGTAAAGTTCAGATGCCATTAAGTGGGATTTAGTTTTGGCTCCACAGAAGTCCATGCCAAGTTGTTAGTCCTAATAAATGAATGTTTTTTTTAACTTTGTCTTGAGGCTCATAAATTAATTAGGTCAACTCTTGGAAACTTCACACTCATGGTCATTCATTCTTAGTTATCTTATATTGAACTATTGTAACAAGCTCTGTCTGTATAGAGCTTCCCATGAAGACATTTTACAAGTTATAGAAGGATCAGAATCTGCTCATCTTATTAGATCTGTAAAAGAAGGCATGCTCCAGGTCCCATTATTAAAATCATGTCATTTTGACAGAGATCTGCCTTTTCTGTGGGTGCTTGTCTTGTGGGATATAATTTCCTTCTTCCCCCCACTTGAAATTTTGACAAGCCCCATTTTTTATATTGTTTAGGAAATCTTTCTTTCAGCAAATCTTCAATTAAATCAAATTAAATCAATCAAATCAAATCTTTATTATGGTAACAGATCAGCATATTTGGGAAAACTTAGAGATGAGTTATTTGTAATTCCACATTGATATTAAGATTTTATACCCTGATTCTATACAGATTCATTATTTGTTACTATTCTTTTAGGGGTTTTTTACTGCTTTAATATGTTGCACATTACCTAAAGTTGCTTGGACAATTGAGGGAGCTTAAAAATTGAATAAATGTTAATTCAAATTTTTATTATCCAAAGTCACAACTATGAGATGAATGGTTATATAAGTAGATATCATCACCATCATCCTTATCATCAGTATGTAACTGAAGCTTTTTTTCTCTTGAAATTAATACCATTTTTTTTCAAGATCTGGCTTGAATTTGCAAAGTGTTGTACTGCAATTTATTTGCTTTGTTCATTTAAAAATATGTATGGTGAATAGGTAAGCATACCTATGCATAACAGAATTTTCATGCATAGGTTAATCACTGAAAACAAGAAAACTATCATTGTACATCAGAGTTCTTACTGCCACCCAAATATTTACCAGAGCAAGAAAAGTCCACTCTTCACTACATTTCTATCTAGGCGGGTTCAGCGTGATTTTCAATTGGAAAAGGTCTCCCGGCTTTGTCTTTCCTTGTTTATTTTTTTCTGTTCCTTCTGTTTTCTTTTTCATGTGCCCTTTAACTTATTTAAGCTAAACTCTTCTTAACAAATCCCCCCCAAAGTCAGAGACAAATGCAAACAATATTAGGGAGAAGCAGGACAAATGGTCAGTCAAAAATAGTTAGCTTTAGCTTCCAGTCCTAGGATCTTTATCTAGTTCCATTTAATCATGGTACAAACATGTACCAGCAGCCTCTTCTTAATGCCATGTTCTACTGATGTTGTCTTCATCTAATTCCCAAACAATACCGGAGGCAGCTGAAAGATGTTCTTAGCTGCTCTGGTGTTCATGTAATGTTTCACCTTTAAGACAGGCAAAAAATGTCACAATCTTGCTATGGATGGAATCTGAAATATTTCATTCACCATTTTGTTGGAGTCATAAGTAGGTGACCCAAGAGGATGGGATCAGTGGGAAGCTACTGATCACTTGATGCTGAATTGAGACCAACCCACTCCTTGACTTTCAGAACATTGTTTCCCAGGGCTTTTCTGCTTTGGATAGGGTTTCAAAGTAGGGTGTGCCCATCTGACCTACAAGACTTGATGAACCTGATCTGCACCTGATCAGTGAAGATGGCACAGGGAAATGTGGAGAAAGGCAGAGAAAGCCTTCTGTTGCTTTTTAATGCAAAATTGCTTACACCTATCCTCTGCTTTTTAGGTTGCTTTTCAACATAGGCTTAAGTACTTTTTAAAAATATTCAAAAGGAGCCCAGCTGATAGTTGGACTGGTAAAATTCCTTTTGGACATGGGTTAGGCTATTTTAGCATAATGTGATTTTGGATGAGTATTCAGAAGCTGTAGCTGGGCTCATTTTGACCCTATGAAGGCAAATCACTTTTGTAAAAGCAGAAAACATTCTGGCAGAAGGCTAAAATCACCAATCCAGTCATCTGTCAAACTCTACTTCATCACAATCTACTTCAGTGCCAGTTCATGCCCATGACAATGGGAATGATTGGTGAATACTTTCTTGTTGGCTGATGACATTTGATCCCAAGGGATGGAAATAAAGTTTGGGTAATCAACAAAGAAAATCAACATAGAAAATCTGCTCTCTTTGATATATTGTATCTTCCAATATTGTAAATAAAAACCACACTTTTCTATTATCATACATGTGACTGAATATATCATCAGTATATACAACAATTCTATACTAGTATAATTTGCTGCCAGTTAGAGGACTAGTAGATAATGCTTTTACTCACTTATGAGTAAGAGCTGCTTCACAGAAAACAGAAAGACTAGAGTGAAGCTAAGGAAATAAAATGTCTTTTCTTTCTCTTTAGTTTCCCTTTATTTTATATTGGTTTTCTATAAACAAGATAGCAAAGGTGAAAAAATTAAAAGAAAAATTATTTGTAAAGTAGTGAAGTGAGACACTATCTGATAATTATATAATATGAACATGTGACTTTCCTGCTTCTCTTTAGCCATGGTTCAAAATGTTTCTGTTGTGGATGGCACCATGATGTTGTCTTCATTTTGTCGCCAGCCTTGACCCACTTAAGTCACTCTTAGCTATACAAGGGAGCATTTACCCTCTCCTTGGAATACCTCTGAAAGGCAGCTTCAAGGTTGCTAAAATCTGTTAAGTTTTGTCACCCTTTATCTTGAAAGGAAATCAGGAGATCACAATGACTGGAAGCAGAAGCAATAGAAGCTGGATGGGAATTGGCAATGAGGTGGATGAGGATCTCATACAATTGTTTATGCTGACTCAAGGATGGCCAAGAACATAATGAATGTTCTTGAATGTAATGAAAAGCTAAAGAAAAAAAGAGAATATATAGCTCTTCTCAAAGAGACCTCCTTCTTGCCCCCCCTCCCCCAGCATTACAATGTGGAAGGGAAAACTCTGCAAGTATTCCTATTTATGGCAAAGAGGATCATGCATTTTATTTACCCTATTCCTCATACCCACTTCTATATCCAGTACATGCCTCTATTCCAGTTTTAGACTCATTTCCATGAAGATGAATGGAATTTTCTTCCCCTGAAATTTTAGTGGGAGATAATGGACTATATATCTAACATAGAAATAGCAAAACACAAAGGTATTTCTCCTTATTTTATAGGCATTGTACAATAGAGATTGTTTTGATTTGGTTTCAAGACAAACAAAATCTAAGGCTTATAGAGCTATGGAAGTGGATGTCAACTTGCAAAGCCTTCCCAAGTTGCCATAAGTAGTGGGATGGGGAATTGAACCTTGTAGCTGTATTGAGGAGTTTGCACCTTGGTCAAAACAAAGCACATTCCAGTCAGCAAATGTCAAGGCCATCTCCACAGTGGCTGGAGGGAGTTACTTCTACAACCCACAAAATTGCTTTGTTGGGAAATATGACTGATGACACACCTTGGGGGGAGGGGGAAATAGGATCAGAGTCAAGGTGTGAGTTAAGTGAGTTCAGAGTTGGTTTCACTTGATATGTGCCGACATGATGCTCCTAATAAATAACTGGATTTCTTTTGAATCTCGGCTTGATATTCATGATTTAATTAGGGCATTGGTTGTAACTTTGACAGTGGATGTATCTAAGTGTACATCAGAAATACCAGATAGGTGTTTAAACTTATTTATGTTTGGTAAACTTCCATATTAATTGTTATATGTATTTTTAACATTTTTAACATAACAATGTATCACCTGAAATTAATACCTCTTAACATATTAATGTAAAAACTATCTAGAAGTATATGCTTCTTTGAGTCAAAGAGCAAATTAAGAAACAAATTTTCTATAATTATAAATTGAATTCTGAATTTTGTTTTTGCTTTCCTTGTCTTTGTTTTTTTTTAATTGGATGAAATAACATTTATTAAACTAACAAAAACTTGAATCATGAGCAACAGAGAATTATGTAGTCCCTAGCTTAGGTAAGATGTTGAGTTATGAGGCTGAATTAATCACTAACTGGCAAGTACTGTGAAGATCTGAGAATGAGATAAAACAAGGAGCACCATTTATGCTCATATGAGACCCATAAGATTCTCAATGAATCTGGTTATCATTTCAACTAAAAAGGTTCTATATCAATTTTCAAATGAAAATCTTCTGCAGGGTGATTTATTTCAGTATCTCTAGACTATGGAGAGAACTGTCACATGTGTCACTTTTGTGAAAGATGATTTTTATTGTGTTTTCTCAAATATCAGTAAGAATCTGCCATAATCTTTCTCCACATGGAGCATGATGTGAAGGAACTTCATGAGCTATCAATTGATGGGAAAATATGCTTCTTGTGTGCTAGAATCCTCTATTTTCTTATGTATTCAATGTTAACAATCTTCTGATTATCCCTTCATAATATGGCTATGTAAGTGGGAAATCAGCAAAGATATTTATAAGCCTATTTTTAATGCTGCACTAACTACCTAAATCACAAATTACTATTTAACAGAGTATAGTTACCAAGTAGGAAATACTTTGCTTGCTTTACCTCAATAATAATGATTGCATGTTATGTAATATGAAATATAAATGCTTCCCTTATTCAAATAGAGAAGATAGTAGCTTGGGATGAGACATGAACCAGGAACTTCAGGCTTGTCATTACCATCCCCAAAAAGAGATTTCCCCCCCTAATAACCATCCATCATGGCATAATAGAATGTTATTATATTGTCAGAGAAAATAGAATCACTGTCTTAGATAGAAGCCAGAGTGGTTTATATCTAAATCATGTTGAAACACTATAAGGTAAAATGGAAATTATTTCAAAATATGGAAATATAATCTCCAGATAAAGATTATGAATTCTTCAATATCAATTATCCTCAGTATATTATTTTACATTCTCTATTTCCTAGAGTGGTCGAATAAAGCTTTTATTATTTCAATGTGAGAAGAAAATACAGGAAGCTAATGGTATTTATGTAAGCTAACAGCATTTTTGTAATATCTACAGATTGACAGTGTTGGATACATTATATCATACGACTGAAAAACACTATCCATCTGAATGTTTCTCAGTAGTAAATGGTCATTGATAGCTGGATATTTCTAACAAGAGGAGAAAAAACTTTCTAGTCAAAACTGCTTGAATTCTCCATGAATACTATAGGTCAGTGATCCAAAACTCTCCATGAATACTATAGGTCAGTGATGGCTAACCTTTTATGGCATTTTTGGTGCTTAAAACGTGCATGCATGCATGCCCACACCCATAATTTAATCCCCCCGCACGCCCACAGCACAGGTGCGCATGATACCTCCCCTGTCATCCTCCTGAAGCCTGGGGAGGGTGAAAATGGCCTCTGGAGACCCTTCAAAGGCAGAAAATCAACTGGCTGGTGCGCACATGCGCGCTGCAGCTGACCTAGAGCAATGGCTCACATGCCCTCAAATATGGCTCCCCATACCACCTGTAGCATGCATGCCATAGGTTTGCCATCATGGCTGTAGGTAAATCAGAAGGTATGAGTGATTCTAAATTCTAATGATAATATGAAATCAGAAGCTGTTTGAATATTCCTGTTTTGTGATGCCATGGTTTAATAGTTAAAAATCTGGTGGAAACTGTGTTTTTGTAGATTTCCTAAATATGAAGAAGCTGAAAACAAAATGAAGTGTGTTTTGTAGCCTGAAAGCAACTCTGGAGAGAGTCTGTTCTGCAGACCAGAAAGCTAAGCTGACAATAGGATTAACTTCAGAAAGCTTAACAACTGGATGTAAAAGGAAAGTAGAAACTCAGGTATATCAATACCTTTAAATTACACTTTATAATTAATTGACAACCAATGCTTATCTTTTAGTTCAAGTGTCATAGGATTTCCTGGGTCTTGCACTGATAAGCAACTCATTGCTGCCATCTGCATCCACCATAATTTCCTGGTTCTAATCAGTTTTTAGAATATTTAATTGCAAGGCTTATGTTTTTTAATAGCTAATTCTTTATAGTGGTTTTTTTTAATCAACAAAAGGGCAAAGTTACAGTTTTCCAGTGTTTTCACAAAAGTTGTTTTCTTTTTCATTTTATTGAATGTATGATGGGAAAAGGGTGAAAAAATACACTGGCCAGAAAAAAATATCAATGAATTCTGTTCAAGAAATATGTGGTTTGTGACAGAAAAAATAGCATTAAAGTCAGAAATATCTGGGGTATAACGTTCCAATGTTTTGGAAGAAAGATTATCTCTCGATATAACTGCTTTCTACTGTGATTATCACAAACTCAGGTAAAACGTTACCTGTGGATATAAAATATTTGTTTCTTTTTAAAAAAAGTTCTAAGTGTTTTACATCCATTATTTCTGCCACATGACAAATACAGTTGTTCCAAAAGTGCTCTTGGCAATCTATATCAGTTAATGTTTTCTTCCGAAGTAACATATTTAAAATTGTAAACACATTATTTCCTCCTTCATGCAAAAGTTCTCTATAAATTACACTGCAGTATTCACACACAAAGACAGTACAGTTCTGAAACAAAACCTTACTTTTAGGGAGTTTGTTGCAATTGTTTTGTCTCTCCCATTCAACATAAACCTCAATGTTGATTGCAAAATCACTATTCTTCCAATAGAAATACTGAATGATGATTACTGGAAGTAGTTTGCTTGAACCATTATTGTTTCTATCTGAGGCAAATCCACTATAACCTATGTCATTTTCTTCAAATACTTTTAGAGCAATATCAAGAGAATGTGATGTAAGTGCAGCGTTAACAATAATACCTGTCTTCTTCAAGCACTTGAAAATTTTCAGTTTACTTCAGGATAGGAATATCATTTTTCAGAAGATAGATGTATAATCAAATGACTTGAAATCATTGTGATGCTTAACAGTGTGATGAACAAAAATACCCTCTAGTGCAGTAATGGCATTGTTTGATTTCTTCTCTAGTTCTACAAAATGATCTGTCCATTTTCCTGATACTTCCTCTTGTCAATCTGTTTTCTAGTGCTTTTCTGAATCCATATAAGATTTAAATCAGTCAGTGTATTATTTTCAGCCAATTTAAAAACTGAAGACTCTGACATTTAGCTCTACATAAAATTACAGCTTAATTTTACCATCATTTAGGAAGGACAGTACATCAAAATAAATAAATAAACATTTCTCTCAGTTACTGTATAATAGGGTGTAATATGACATCAAAGTCTCTGCCTCTAAACTAGTGTTTGGGGTAGAGAACCAAACATCAAAAGATGAACCATCTTGCTAGCCAAGTAAAATATGTGGTTTCTTTATGGAGTTGCTAATAGGTGCGGAAATTGGACCTACCTTGAAACTTTTTTCTCCATTATTTTTATTGATTTTTAACATTTTAAACACCAAGTCTGAAACATTTTCCAGACCTCAGGTCCAATAGTTGCTAATTCCCCATAATACAGCATAAACTTTATCATATAAAGTATTCATTTAAATTCAATTTTTATTAGAAAAGATTTTACAAGAGAAAAACAATACAGATTTAAAGGGAAAAGCAAAATAAAAGTGATAGTTAATTAAGAAAAATATGAAAATGACAGACAAAAAAGACATTAAAAAGTAGTTTCTGATCTTAGCCGCAATTATAAATCACTTTATATTTTATCCTCTTTAAATATTTAAGTGGGGTTCCCCTTTTTTAATATTCTACAATTCTAACAATGAAAACCATAAATCACAAGCTCGTTTCCATTTTCAGCAAAGTCCATAAAGCTTTTCCAGTAACTGACAAATGCACTTATTATCTTTTCCTTAATCAAGCAAGTGAATTTTGACATCGGAGAACAGGTGCAATCCTACTCCCTTGGGATGGTCTGATAGAAAAGATATAAGTCTTATGATATAAGACACAAGAGAGCTAGTATGGAATAGCAGTTAAAGTGCTGCCTAGAAAACAGAAGACTCCCTTGGTATTGAAACTGACTTTGGGCAAGTAGGTCTCTCTTAGCCAAACTCACTTCACAGGGTTGTTGTTGTGGGTAAAATAGGAGGATATAGTATTAGGTGTGTTTACCACCTTGAGTTATACATAAAAAGGGTAGGATAAAAATCTAAAGATAATAAGTTACCAAAATATCAGTGGGATTTGAACTGAATAATCAAAATTCAATAGGTAACAGGCTCCACATACTAATTTGGGAGACAACTATTAGCTATTCAGTATTTGGATTAGCAGTGAAATTAGCAGAGTGGCACTTAAACTTGACATCAAGCTAATATATTGCCTTGGTTTAGAAGCGTATTTGCAATAATTTAAATGTGGGAAAATCTGAGTTTCAAGTGTCAACTTTTGTTCCCGATAGCCTTGTGGAGAGGAGGGATAATATCAAAACCAGTAACAATCATCACAACCGCATCTCATTATGAATTCACTGAAAGTGATGTCTCCATGAGTGTAAATTGTAACCACCAGCTATTCTCATCAGTCATCAGCTTTAAAAAGAGCTTTTTAGAGCTCTTTTGAAGGCACTGTAATTCTGAAACAGAGTCACCAGCTTCAGCGGATCTAATATAAACTTGACCAAACTAGGGTTTTCCAGTTGTGTTGGGAAAGCAACTCCCATAATTCCAAGAAGTGTAGCTCTTGTTGGATGGGCATTTGTGGTTATTTGGACAGTTCTGGAAGGAACCAGGCTGAGGAAAGTTGCTCTAACAACAGGGTCAGTCATAAGTGGGCTTTAAAGCAACTCTAATTAGCCATTAAACATTATTATAACTGATTAATTATTAATGAAAACACACAGAGCAGAGCTAAATGACAAGTTCCTGTTAACAATTATATCCTCTTCCCCCAAAGAAAGCAAGGGAGAGAAAGAAAGAAAAAACAAAATAAGCCGTAGAAGGAAAGAATTAAAAAATAATAATTTTGGAAGGCTTGTCATGACTTATAGAGCATTCATCAAAGCTCAATAAGAAATTGATAGGAAATGTTCACTACATTCATCTTGAAAGAAATCCAAATTTGATTCTACAAAGACCCTTATTCAGCATTCAGAAAAATATGCTTATTTTAATAATTTACCTGAGATACATAATTTATTCCAACTCAAGACTCGTGGCTAAAGCTTTGCTTGATTATTTTGTTGCAGTCTGTAAAAAGTAAATCCTTATCACTTTTTCCAACTTCCCATCACTCAGTCCCTCTAAATCTTGCCTGCCTTTCAGTTTTGTTGTTTAAGGTCTGCTGTGTCCTCCTTGTACCTAGAGATGATATACAATCTTTCTGCTCACTTCAAGCAGACTTACTGACCTTACACGACTGATAACTGAGAGCCAATTCAGTCTTTTGGGAATCCATGTAACCTTGTAAACTTGTTGTATCACTGCAAAATGCACATGAGAAGAAGCTTTTAAAAATCTTTAAGCATGACTGGACATTTGGTGGTTGTATGTATATGGGAATAACAATTGAGGACCTTGGGTTAATTAATCATTGTGGTCAAGGCATAGGAAGCATGGGCTTCCTCCTTTTTTTCTTTCTACTTTTTAATGAAATTGGATTCATTGAATCAAATTGAATACGTTATTTGGCCAAATGTGATTAGACATATAGGTCTACAGTACAGAAGACTCAGTGTACATGCAAAGCAACAGAATAATATTAATAATAATAACAATAAAAGGGGGAGTAAAGAAGTTAATAAGGATAAATACAATATTACAGCCATACTCCATGGGTTAATAGACATTAGGCAGCACTGAGAGAATTAAATGTTCAGCAGTGTGGTGGAACCAGAGTGGGGAAAAACTGTCCCTGTGTCTAGTTGTTTTAGCATACAATGCCCTATAGAGCCCTCCTGAAGGAAGGAGCTGAAATCGTTTATGTCCAGGATGTGAGAGGTCTGCAGATATCTTCTCAGCCTTCCTTCTGACCCACATAATGTACAGGTCTTCTATGGATTTCATTGCATATTCTAAGAAAGTTGAAGGAAGCGCTAAACTTGGGAACAAGCACCTGGTTTTCTGTTTATGTAGTTGTATGCTTTACCCTGTGGTGTTATAATTTCAAAACAGGAAATACTGTTACAGAAATAGATAGAAAGGGAGAAGGACAACAAGAAGAAAGGGAACATTTTGGACTTGTAAGAAAAAGAATACTGCTATATAATCAGTGAGCATGTAAGTACATATTAAATCGTTCTTTTGCTTGATTAGCAATGGTTACAGTTTCTGTCACAAACCAAAATGTTTAGTTCACTGTAATTGAAGGAGAAACTATTTTACATTACGTTCTAAGAATAAAAATCCCAGAAAAAGTAGCCATTTTTTTTAAAAAAATGTAATCCTAGCTAAGCATGAAAGAAAAGTACCTTTATTTCTTTACAATAGTCTCCATTGTGCTTAGTTTAAATAGATTGTAGCAGCTAAGGTTAGAATAATGAAGTTGTTTATTTCAATAGACTGCGTTGTCATTATAAACCTGACAATATTGTTGTAGTGACATTCTGATGTCAATGTATGTCCCTCTAGACAATACTGGGATGTCTTGTTTATGCTAAAGAAAGATAGGGTTATGAGCAAAAGCAGAGCGATGTGAGTCTACAAAGACAGGTTGATAGATATTCTGAAAATTGGATCATTTAAAAGGAAAAACTGAGGCACTATATACTGTGGAGTAGAGAGAACATTATAACCAAATATCGGTATCAGTGTAATGTCTTTTTACAGGTTTTAGGACAGTCCTTGACTTATGCCTGTTCATTTAACAATGGTTCAAAGTTACAACAGCTTCAGAAAACTAACTTACGATGATTGTGTGATCATAATTGAGATGCTTCACCACTGGCTCATCTTTATGATAGTTGCAGCATCCTGTGGTTATTTGATTGTGATCTGAGATCTTCCCAGCCGGAACAAATAAACAAAGACAAAGGGAAGGGGGGAGATGGATTACCACAAAGAGCATGTAATTTACTTAACTACCCTGGTCATAAAATCAGATTTGGTTGCATGTTGACTTAGGCAAGGCAACTTTATGGTTAAGCAACTAAATTTTGGGTCCTAATTGTGGTCATAAGTCAAGATTTCTAATTATGTTTTGATAAGTAATTAAAATTGTCAAAATTATTACAGTACAAAATAATTACTGTTTGTATTGGCACCTCAGGCACCATGCTTACATGCATATATTTGTGCAAGTAACACATACATGCATGATCTTTTGACTATGGTCCATGTGACCTACAGGAAAGGGATTGCCAATCCTTGTAGTAGAAAAGAAGAAGTTGGTGAAATCTGGATAAAGTAATGCTATTCTTTGTACTTATCAAATATTCCTCAAATACTGCAGGGATACTAATCAGTGTTGAATTTACCATCACATATGGAAAAATGGTGTGCTTTGTTTATAGATTTGTTAATTAACAGTAAGATCTGCCAATAGATCAGAAAAGAGAAGTGCATTCTTTATGACCCTGTAAACAAAGGATAATTGGACAACACTTTACATTTTTGGAGGACCTACAACTGTAGTAAGTAGGGTAGCGAGACAAAATGGACACCATATATAGATGTTATTGGAATTTTTGATTTATTTCTTAAGCTTTAGAGCTGTTTTGGGGATGTTTCTTTGCTTTTTAAATCACATTATGCTTTAAAATGTTGGACATTTGCATAATCAATTTTTCACAATAGTTAAGAAGCAATGCCTATTTCTACTACTACAAAGATCACATCATTTCTTCATGATAGCCTAAATCCCTAAAGCATTCATTCAAGTACTGGAAGGTAATATTCTCATGTTTTACATGGCAACTTTTCTGTCATAGTCAGTACTTATCATTCTGATTATATGACCTCTGAATCCCCAGTATGGCACTGAGAAGTTCCAGTGTCTCCACAAGGTTTTCAATTTCAGCTGAATCTTACCTCAATAAATTTCAATTAGATTTTTTATTACATACATAGAGTCCTATTAATTATTAATTTTAATTTTAAAATTACATTAAGCAAAATTACATTTTTGTTCTAGCACTGCCCACATTTTGGAATGCAATATGTAGCATGCACAAAGGGCTGAAAATGCCGCCAATCATAAGAGATGCTTTGTAAAGGCCACTTTAATTTACAAAAAAACTGAAGTTGCCTCCAGCTCAGAGGTCAGAATTGTGTTGTATGAATTACATTGAGCTGTATATATCTGCTAATGTTGACAGATTTGATGTACAAAATAGACAGTATGAATGTGGTATAGTGTTCCAATCATCACAACAATATCCTATATACTTAGTTTTGGCCATACATTAACAGCAATTAAAAAGCTTATTGTTATATATGCAAATGTTCCCTGTTACCAGCTCTCTGATTGGCTGGTCATTTGACAGTTGCTTTGGGCTCAAGTATAAATACCCTGACAGTCACTGGCGACGAGGATGGGATATGCGATTCCCGCAGAGCCTGGAAAACAACAACGAAGAATAAGCCAGTCGCGGCCCCGCAAAAATCAGACACAAAAGCCACAATAGAGAACCAATGGCCAGCATGCACTCAGCAGCAGCAGTAGCCACCGTGAAGCCTTCCATCTACGCCAACTTGGAGGACGAGCCACGCCAACTCCAAGGACGAGCCATCTACGCCAACTTGAAGGATGAGCCACGCCAACTCCAAGGACGAGCCAAAGACCGCGAAGGCCAACCTCGGCTGGAACTGCCTGCCTGTCTGCAGCCGCTGCTGCCATCCGTCTCCTCATGGCTTTCTATCTGCCTAATACAAACTGTCTGCAGCTGCTGCTGCCTGGAGCCTCTGTTGCTCCACCTGCATTACAAGGCTGCCTGCCTCCCAAGGCCACCTGCCTGCCCAGGAACTTCCACGCTGCTGCCTCCAGGGCCAGCTCCGCTCCCAAATTGCTGTCTCCACTCTCAAATCACCTTCCTACACAACCAAAACGCCAGTCCTGCTCGCAGCAAACCCCCCCCCCCGCAGAAACCGCAATTTCAAGTTACCAACAGGCTTGGACTTCTTTGAGTTTCCCTCCATGTACGCTCTCCAGCCTCCTTGACCGGAAAAATCTTCCCTAAGGTCTTGCCAAGCATGCGCAGAGGATGAATATGCAAATAACTGGGGGGAAGGAGTGAGTAAATGTGAACATGGACAATGCAAAAAAAAATGCAAATAAAGAACACACAAAGCAAATAACTGGGGGGGGAGGAGTGTTATATATGCAAATGTTCCCTGTTACCAGCTCTCTGATTGGCTGGTCATTTGACAGTTGCTTTGGGCTCAAGTATAAATACCCTTTCAGTTGCAGGGACATTTTGAATCGCTGACATCTCGCAATAAACATCTTGCTCTCTGATTCCATGGCTCCTGCGTCTTCTTCCCTCACTCACACAAAAACACAAAACTTATCATGCGTAACTGTCCTGGATTGTGTTAGACAATCCAATGTTGTCTACTTTCCTATTGTATATGGAAAGGGAGGGGGAGATGATGGTGTAGGAAGCATCTGGAAGTGAGCCAGATTCAGTTTGAGACAGCGATAAGCTGGTATGGAATTCAACACCAACTGCCTGAGTGATGTACAGGTGAATGTAGTATTTGATTAAATGGCACCTCACTCATGTCTCTCTCCTTGTCTGATAAAAAAAAATCACCTTCAACAGCATATTTTGTGTCAGTAAGAAGTGAATGAAGGAAAGATAAGAAGCTCAAGTAGCCTGGATACAGTAATGATCTTTCACACTGTCACTGAAAAAATAGCAGGATAACTATATCCTGATCTTGTAACTTTAGTGGTTACCATCTTCTTTCCAAACCCAAAGAGCTGGTATTGTTATTGAAATTCTACACGAACTTAACCTAGAGCTCAGTTTAAGGACAATCCATGGTATTTTGTTACCTTAAATTGAATAGGAACTCTATATCATGCTAGGTAGCCCACCAACATAACCATCTCCATATGCACTGCACCAGCTTATAGCTGATCTGATCACTATGTGAAGAGATGAAGTCTGGAGAGGTTGGAAAAGCATGAATAGATATCTCCTCTATCCACCTCCTTCAACAGTTTGACTTTATGAGAGTCAGTGGGGATCTAGGGTGTTTTAATCTCTGCCCTAATATGAAACTTAGTTTCATTTTCCCTTATCTTCACTTAGAAGGAAGGAAGCAGCTGCAATAATAGCAATACCTTCACTATCTTCTCCTCTGTACCATTTCTGGGCAAGTTTAACTTCTCTTTTGTGAAACTGTCAAATGTTAAACCACATTCCAGCTAACTAGACATGTCAACCAATATTTATTACAGTGAACTTTTACACTATGGATTTATGCAAACATTGTTTAGATTTATTTTCAATTCAGTAGCTCATCAACCCCATCACTGCCTGTAGACAGGCATTCAGATAAGGAAAGCCTGAGAACGCTTGAGAATTATGACATGGAACAAATAGATTTGATGCAATGAGTACATTGAAAACACTCAATATGATTATTTACTTCCTCATAAGCAGAACCTATCCCTGACACAGTCATCAGCCCTTTAAAGAAGAAATCATGTTATAGTGTAAAAGTACTCTCTAGCAGATCCTTCTCCTCTAATTCACTTTTTATAGTAATTGTCATTACAGTTTAAAAATACAAAGATAAAAAATTTTTTAAGAAAAACTAAGAAAAATGTATAAAGGAAAAAAAGGGAGAGGGGGAAAGGAAACGAAAGAGAGACAAAAAAAGAAAGATATATAAAGAAATCTCTTTCCTATTCCTTTGCTTGTATTATTAATAAATTTTTACAGCCACCTCATTCAAACCTGGTCAAGAAAAACCTATTCAGAACTATCAGAAACAACAACAAATTAAAAATCTTGATCTTATCTCTTCAAATAAGGTTAGGCTAATTTTTGTCATTTCCTCTGTGTCTCCTCTCAGAAACTCCTTCACAAGTTTAATATATACCACCTAAAACACCTATATGTTAATAAAGTAAGCCAACTTTACAGTGCTTTCCTCTACTTTTAACATCATAGCTTATCACTTTGTTCAAAAATACAAAATCTTTCTCTTTTTCCCATATCTAATCTATAAACAAATCTTTAAAGATTCATCATTCAATCTAAACTGAGAAACATCCATTAAAAGCTACTAGAAAGGACATCATATATATTTTTTAACCTTGAACAAATAAGACAATTATATCTTTCTTCTTTTCACTTTTAAGAATATTAACGTTTACTCCCTTTAAATAGTATACCAAAGCTGATTTCTTTTCATTTTCTCTTTTTATTTTCTTAAGAACACCTTCATAACACATTTCTTTTGTTAGTCCATGATAAGAAAGTTATCCAAACAACTTTTCAGATTTATTATTTGTGTATTCCTTTGGTTATTAAAACACTAGCTGGCTGTAAATCTTTTGTAAAAAATGTTCAATATAATTCTTGTATCTTCTCATTTTAAAATCCATATCCAAAATAGTCTGGTTATAAATTTTATCCTCTCGTTTTTCTATTGTTATGATAGCATTCTTAAGAGAAATATCTGAGTGTAGATATTCTTGAATTGTTCTAAAGTTAAAGTTAAAGTTAAACGTCTAAACATGTGGGTCTCTTCTTTATAATCTTTTTCTGGTTGCCTCTATTGTCCAGTCTTCAAAATATCCTTGTGTATTTTTAATCCACTTTTTCTGATGGGAAGATTTCTTACATTTATATTCAAAATTAGCACATATTTTATTGAAAAGTTATGCACAAATGGATCCTCTCACATCAATTAACCCATATTGTATTATAAGTAAAAAAACCTCTACTATATATACCTTATTACTAAACATATTAAGATGAGGCCTAAGTCTATGATATTCCCAGGATCCAAATACTAAATAAATTTTCCCATAAGGAATGTGGTGAGTCACAAGGTAGCTGACACTGATAAATTCTAGCTTGTGCATTGAGTACCAAACAAATTATGAGTGCTGGGACAACATTTTTCACATCAAAATGGATTGATCATCACATTTGACGAGTTTCCAAGCAGTTGAGTACCAAGGTGCCACTGTAGTATGTTTATCCATCATGCTACACATTTCACAATCTGCAAACTGGATGATTGTGCTTTATCAAACATAATCAATGGCTTATTTTGTTTGAACCTAGCCAATTTTTGCTTCCTTAGCAAACCAAGATGTGATGTTTCAAAGCAGTGCAAGCACTTGTTTACAATCCAAACTTGATTACAGTTTCAGCTGCTTCTGCCAATAATTGCAGGATGATCTTATCTCCCCCCCCCTCCCGGGGAGCTGAACTTTCCTCAATCTCTTCTTAAATCAGGAAACCTTTCAAAGCAGTCAATGTCTTTGCTTTTGCATTAGAATAAATCATTACATGGGTCACCAAAACAGGGTTTGGATTACACTTCATTAACCACCACCTCCCTTTAAAAAAGTATTATATATTCCATCTGAGCTATTTAAAATGGTTCCGGCATATGCATTTTTTAAAACATTAAGCAACCATGCTGAAAAAAAAATCTGTGTTTGGCCAGATTGGTTTAGTATGTGTATTTCAGAGATGTGAATACTTTGAAAACATTACACAAAAGATGTGGTTCACCCATAATGGAAATGAGGACACCTCTCCTTTTGCTACAGCTTGTGAAATGACCCTCACAAATTGACTTTTATTACACAAAATGTTCTCCCCTTTTGAAAGGGCATGCAATAACGCTTCCTTCTAGGTGGATTCTACCTCACAGAAGGCTGTAATTTAGGTTTTATGCCACAGATGTCTGTTTGTAAAATTGCTTGTTTATATGAAAATGTCCCCCTCATTCTTCTCTGAGGTGCCTTGAATGCAAAAGAGTTCTCTCGGCAGAGGGCCAAGGCCACAATAAGGAGGATGACAAAGCTTCTCTATTTTATCCCTGCTGTTGTCCCAGTTAAACCCCCACGCCACCTCCTTCTTCCCTCGATGTGCTCTGAGAGCTAAGTTCTGTGAGTGTTAAAAGTATTAACAAGAAATTGATTTTCTGTAGAAGGAGCAGCATAATGGAGTGATTTAACTGGGATTGCAGAGAGGTCTATGGGAGTGTCCATCTCCACTGGCAATGATTACTAATTCTTATTTCTGACTCATAATAGCCTCAATCTAATCACAAACCTGTGGCTAACTGAATGTTAAAACCTGCATGACTTTGAGACAAAAGACACATGAATATGTTTATAAACACATTTTCCCTTCTACCAGATTGCATTAAAATACTTTTAAAAATGCTTTTACACATGTTCATGCTCACATGTAAATCATTTAAGAAATGTTACATCAAGGTGTAATTTGAATAAAGTGACATTCCAGATTTAATGTTCTGGACAGGCCATTCATGTTACTACAAACAGGATTCTTTTTCATGAAGATAATTTGCAACCACCTGGATTACAAATACTGGATTATGATCTCCCTCATCCCCAGTTAGCACTTATTTATTTAATTCTATTTATACACAGACAGGGGCCAACTGACTCTGAAGAGCTCAGAATATAATATCATAAAGCCAATGCAAACCAAAGCAAGTTGGAATATGAAACTAAAATAGAGATAACAATGAAATTAACAAACATGCCCAACAAGTGACCTCATCCATCTGACCTCATGCCATGTAAGGTTTTATAATTAGACATGTCCATCGCTGCCTGAACCACTGCATTCTGGATTAGTTGAAATCTCCAAGTGATTTTGCAGAGTAGCCCATATAAAGCACATTGCAAACTTGAGACTGCAGTGGCTGAGATCTGAAGTGTCGAGAGCAGGGGTGTCAAATTCGATATCATTCGATATCACCTTGGGAGACGGGGTGTATGTGGCTTGATGTCACTCATGTCAGGGGTGCCTGTGGTGGCTCAAGTGCTCTGCCAGTAAAAATGGGCACCCAAGGTCTGTTTTTGGCTGTGATGGCCTCCTGCAACCCTCTGTCAATGAAAATGTACCTCTGTTTTTGTTGGCAGAGGCACCACGAGCTGGTCCTTTACTGTTTCCAGGGTGTCCCCATGGGCCATATCTAAACATCCTGCAGACTGGATTCAGTCCCCAGGCCTTGAGTTTGACACCCCTGATCTAGAGCATGAGTGACATTCTGAAAGCCCTCCAGTCCAGGAAGGAGATGACTGGTACATAAAACAAATCTTTTCAAATGGCTTCTTGGCCATATCTGAGCCAAGCTGTGAGTCCAACCCACACTCCCAATTCTATACCACTCTTAAGTGAGGAAGTACTACCACATCCAAGAATATGGATGAAGAGTCATCATATTCAGGGAGGAATAATATCTACATAATCTCTGACTCTTGGTAAAATTTGTTTGGAATGGGTTCCTTCCCATGCAACAGGTCCTCAGAACATTTAGACACTGGGGCAGGACCTCAATAGCTTCACTTGGTTAAAAGATATAATTGGGTACTATCAGCTTACTGATATAAACTTCAAATTAATGAACAACTTGACACAGCAAATTTATATTGATATTAAGCTGGATGGAAGAGAATATTGAGAACAATGGGATCACTTAACAATAATCACAAAACAATTTTGTAAAACTGGGTTGGTCACTTGATGACCTGCTTTATGACAGACACAACTTAAAAGGTTAAGTACAGCTATAACTGAATTGAGCTTCCACAGCTAAATGAAGATCTGAAACTAAAATTGTCAAATCTTTGGATATATGTCAAACTGCAGTAGTTAATATTATATTTTATTTATTTATTTATTTATTTATTTATTTATTTATTTATTTATTTATTTATTTATTTATTTATTTATTTATTTATTTATTTATTCATTCATTCATTCATTCATTCATTCATTCAATCAATTAATTTCTATGGCCACCCATCCCAGACAATGATTCTGAGTGGTTTACAATTCATAGAATACATCATAATTAAAATTCTATTTTTTAAAAAAGCAATAAACCATTAAATATATGTTTATATTAAATATATATCTGTGTTTGTGTGTACTCACATGCATATGGGTATAACATAAAGCCTTCATATATCTTGATAATCTTAATGCCATTTCCTGAATGTCAGCCAGAAAGTGTGGTGGAGAATTCAACAGAGGGCACGGGAAAAGAAATCAGCCTGATACAATTTCATCAAACATGCTGTCTTGCTTTCCTTGAACTTTTGTGAGATTCAGAATTGTCTTTTAAAGGACAGCAGTGTAATAGTGCTAATACCTTAGAGGCTCCGGTAAGTAGAGTAGGTGGTTACAGTACACTCTGTTAAATAGATATCCTATTGAGGGCAACAGAAGTTTAATCTCATCCTCAGACAGATTTAATTGACTATCATGAAACATCTATAGTTCTCTTGACCTTGATCCAAGGCATAGCAAGGACTATGAGTCTGGCACTTTATAAAGGTAGAATGGATTAGTTTGTTACTGGTCTCACTTGTTATCTCTCCATCTGTTGCTACAAAGACTTAGTTTGGTACATCCTCTGTTCTTTGCACAACCTTTGCCATGGGAATGAAATAGACTGACAATCAGCAAGACTGGGAAATGTGATACAAAGCAATCTCCAGACAAAAACATTATTTATCTAAAGAAGAAAAACTAACCTGAATCTAAGCTGCTATCACTCCTTGACAAAATTTTATTTCACTGGGGCAGGGCAAGAAAAGCAAGAACTTAAATTCCATTGCATGCTTGCAACAGATAAAGAATCTATTTAAGTCGAAGTATTGATAGGGGGGAAAAAGCCTCCTTCATTTCCGAGTCTAAATTGCACTAAAGTTTATCATTCTTTGAATCTGTAAGCCTTAGAAAATGAAAAAATCTTTACTTATAGTGCAGGAACAACCTTAGCAGTAAACAATTAGGTCTAATGGTTTCAGGAAAAAAGAAAAATGTTTCAAAGTTAGGTGTAAGAAAGCTTTTCTCTCCCCTCTTTGGGAAAACATTAAATTGTTGTCTAAATTCTTGTTATTACTTGTATCTTATGCATTTTAAGAATAAGCTGTCAGCAAGTGACATTTTCAGACCTATCTTGTAATTCTTTGTACATTTTTGGCTGACACGCAGGACATCTCAAATTTCCTCTTGTCAAGTTTCGAAGGTCCACAATTCATTCCAGATTTAGGAAGGGAAAAATGTGATAACACTCTTACTTTAACATGCAAGACATGTACAGCAACTACAATTGGTAGGAAACTGACTAGTGATCAGGGGTGAAATCCTGCAGGTTCTGGAGAATCGGTAGCGGAAATTTTGAGTAGTTCAGAGCACTGGCAAATACCATCTCTGGCTGGCCCCAGAGTGGGGTGGTAATGGAGATTTTGCAATATCCTTCCCCTGCCATGCCCACCAAGCCATACTCACAGAATCAGTATTAAAAAATTTTTGAACTGCACCACTGCTAATGATGTTGAACTTTACTTTATAGTTGCCTTCAGAAATTACATTAAACCTGGAATCAATAAGCTAACATTATAATCTAAGATATAAAATGGGTTTATGAATCTTGGCTCACATTGTTTATTGATTTATTTAAAAGATGTACATGGTCACACATCTTACACAATATAACCCTGATTGACTGATTATGTGCTAACCAGTTGTTGCCAAATATTAGTGATCATTTTCCAACCCCTACTAAAAAATCTACCAAATTAAAAAATCATATTTAGACTGAGTATTCCAAAGATGATCTTGGGAAGCAAAGGACCTAAGCAATGAAGCTGACTTGTGGCTAATGTTTTCTGTATCTTCTCATACTCTCTCTAAATTCAATCTGATGGCAAGCTCTTTTCTCAATCTATTTCCCCATTTATAAGGTATCCTCTTATAATTCCAATCTGCCTAGCTGTTGTGACCTACCAGGAGCAAGCGGAGCTGGCAGCAGATTCGGACAGTAAGGAAGTTGGGGAGGAACATGGGCCAGTCCTGGAATCTGGGGAAAGCTCTGACAAGCGATCTGCATCAGAGGGAGAGATGGGGCCAGGGCCCTCTGACAGTTATCAGCTGCCTTAGGAGTCCCTGAGGCAGATGAAGAGCTGGAACATGTTCCCAGTGTACGCATGCACAGAGTTGCCAGACGAAGGGAACAGCTAAGTAGCAAGAGTCAACTTGGGAGTAAAGCCACAGGTAGATGGTGAATGGCCGTCTCCATAGGGAATAAAAGAGGAGGGAAACGGTAGGGGTGTTTACAGGAGACAATTACTTCATTCCTGCATTGTTGGTAAGTATTGCAGCATCCGAAAGATATTGGCCTGGCCATTTTCCAAGCCTGAGAAAGGTCAGTAATTGTGAACTATCTTGAAAGACTGTGGTTTGGGACTTTGCTGGAGAGGAATTCACTGTAAATTAAATAAAAGGGGGTTATCGGGACGAGGGCTTGGCTTCATGCTTTGAGAAAGCCTAGGTCAGAACACTAGCTTCCAGCAAGTCTGCTTTGGAAGAAAACATTAAGGCAGATCATAGCTGTAGACCCTCCTTGTAACAATCACTGCTTCAACAGATGCATTCACACAACTTCATTTGAAAAGCATCTCTATTCCCTTCTCATTTGCATTTTTCTTCGTAAACTTTCTCTGTCAACCTAGCCTTTTCATTTCCTGTTTCCTACTTATTGTTCAATCTGTTCTGCTTGTTCATTAATCCTGGAGTGATGAAAAAGACATCATAGCCAGGTGGAGGCAGAAGATTTTGGACAAGATAAGAAACAGAGAGCTGGTCTTCACCAACAGAATTTGGAATTCAGGATGTCAGAAAGTCTGATTGATCAAAGATGAGTCTCCCAAAGGTTTTAGATTTTCCTTAGAGTTATTTTTATATATTTCTCCCACCACTGACATTGATAAGAAACTGTGATACTGTAAGGTGGAGGTTCTATAGTTTTGGATTTTTTTGGTGAAAAGTTAGACTTGACTTCTTTATTATTAAATGGATTGATTAAACTTTTATGATCAACTTGGCTTTTCAGTGGTTGTAAATATCTTCATTTTCTTCTCTGTTTTTAGGAATAGTTCTAATCTTGCTGTTAGTTAAAAGAAATGTTTGTAGCTCAATTTTGATGCTTTTTTCTGGGCCAAATAACAAGAAAATTTTACAAATAATAAAGAACTAAAGTATTTTACTTCTGTTACTTTGTAAGAAGGAATGGCACATTAGCTACCTACCTTTGCTTTATACAACCCTCTTTTCTTTTTTTATATAATTGAATAGAATAAGAAAAAATGTCCAAGAACATGAAAAATCAAGAAATCCAGTGAAAAGCCCTTGAGATTTTGTGGCAATAAAACAAGACTTACTTCCGTAGCATTTTAGGTACTTTGGTGGCACATATCCTAATTTGACAGGCTGCTACAGGGCAGCTTTGGTCCAACTTGGTATCTTCAAGATGCATTGGATCTGAATTGTCACCATCCACAGCCAGTAGAGTCAATGGCTGTATTTTAATGGCTGTAGATGATCATCCAAGTAATCTGGAAGGCATTAGTGGAGAAAGGCTGCTTTATGACATTATAGGACAGCTGCACTCCAAGAGTCTGCTCAATGCTTATTCTATAGTGAACCCTGATTCCAGGCATATAAATACAGGAAGGCAGTAGCAGGGTAGGGGTACAATGTTAAATCTTAATGCATTTTTTTTACTTTAAATTGTTAGTTTCCCTCTTTCTCTCCTTTCATTCCTCTTTTTTCCCCTGTTCTTTCACTTTTAAAAGATTCTTTTTAAAAATGTGTTCCTCATCTTTTCTTTCCTGCAAAATGTGGATGATCAATTATTCAACACATTTGTCCCAGGTTGGTGCTCTTAAACATAAGTTGCCTCCAAAATTAAATTAAATACATTTCTCTTTGAATCAACTTGACTCCCTTGGAGTTTTATTTTTCTTTATTTCCCTGCAAGGAGCTTCTCTGAAATGTTTGCAACCTCATACCTATAGTACTTGCATCTGAGGGGGGTGAGTTCTTATTTTGCTTTATTTATTTCAGCTTATTTCTGCTTCCCCCCACCCCTTCCTTTATTTTGGAGTTCTGCTTTCCTTCCTGCAGAGTAGCAATGTCCTCAGAAACAACTGATCTGAATAATTACAAAAATAATATATTATACAGACCAACCTAATGTTACCTAAGAGGATTGATAAAGGTTAACTGCCTGTGCCATATCACAGTGACTTGTTTGGAAGCTTTTTGACAACCTTATATTATAGTTATAAGAGTGAATGATAGCCTCACTTAGAGGGAAACTAAAAGGAACAGTTTATATGAAAGGCTGAGCTGAGGATTTAATGCACAGTTGGCTGTGAATTGTGAAACCAGCTAGGGCTGAGGGAAAACACTTCCCCCCCCCCTTTTAACAGTTTTTATATGATCCCATGTTGATCTCAGCATAACTCCTGAAGGCATTTTTAGACATTAAAAACCATACGTGTGTCACAGCATTTTAAGGTTATACTCATGCTTCTGAATCCAGAGATCGGTGAACAAAAGTAAGGTTTTAAAATATATTCTGAGGCAAAAAAACCCAGCTTTTTTCTGTTGGTATTGCTTAGCTTCTTAACCATTCTATCTTAACTATTCTTGGAAATTTTAGATCTAAATGCTATTGAATGGAACATTAGGTGTTTTGAATGGCTCATTCTAGTAACAATGAGTACAATACAGTGGAGAGTTGCAGGTGGTATGCCTCGGTACGGGTGTACCTGATCCTGCCCAGAGCGCCAGGTACCATTCCGGTACAGTGCTCTGGAGAGCCCACCCTCCCACCCATGTGCCTTACCTGTGCTTTAAGCTTTTGGCACTTCCATGCACGTGCATGGCCCGTACGGCGCTTGTACAATGCTCCGCTGAGCAGCTGGAGCATCACAGAGGCTTGCAAAAGTGTTGCAGGCAAGTACAATGCATGTGCATGTGCTGTGCGTGCCCACATGGGTGATGCCAGGGCCGTTCCAACTGTACTGGTTGGAACGGAATTCGCAACCCACTACTGATACAATAAGATGGGTAACAAACTGTGGGTGTGTATTGAGCTATATATGTACTAGCCTTCTTCCAAATACTGTCTTTTTAAAAAAGTGTACTTAACTATTAAGTAACTAGGACAAAAGTGCAAGAACTTAGTAGAATGAGCAGAAGGGTTAGGATATATATATATATATATATATATATATATATATATATATATATATATATATATATATATATATATATATATATATATATATATATATATATATATATATTTGTTATATTTATGCTGATAAATAAATAATATCAGCATAAATATAACAAATATAACAAAAAGGCAACAGTAAAAAATATTGGGTTTCTGTCTGGATGGTCTCTTGTGACGAGCCGAAGACAGAGAGTGGAAGTGTGACCTTCCTCCCATATTTGGGCATACCAGGGGTTGTGACTTTAAATATATATATATATTACTGCCTGAATATAGCAGATCTTTTCATTAAAAAGGGTATAAAGTTCAATACTTTCTAAATGCACCGTGAATGGGGATTCAAAAATTTCCCTTCTCTTAATATATCCATTAGTGGTGGTGATGGTGAAAATAATGTTGATGATGACCTGGATATTTTGAGGGCTTGGTATCTGTTGTTTTTAAAAAGTTATACCAGCTTTCCCTAAGTGGATGCCTTTTAGTGCTCATTACCGGTAAATGGATGGATTTGTATTTTAAAGGTTATAATTTTTGTTCACTGAAAACGTGGTAGTGGGAATTTTGGATTTGGATGACATAGTAAGACTGGTTAAAGAAATGCAGGCCACGGAGTATAATATGATTGTGCATTCATTAACTGAATTGTTTAGCTTAGGGATGCATGTAAACATAATAAGTATTTCACATAGGCAGAAAATGTTTACAAAACATCACTAGGAAAATAAGAAGGCAGATTGCAAGTATCGGTTTAGGGAAATGATGTAAATATTTTAAAAATTAGAATGGAAACCCTAAAAAGGAATATCAATTTTTATGTGGACTGGAATGAAGGGGAAGGAAGATAGGAAAGGCCAACTGTAACTACATTTTCCTGAATGCAAGTACCCCTCTGTATGATATGGAATGGGACCAGTAGTAGGATTCAAATAATTTAGCAAACCGTTCTCTGCCCTAATGATTTCTTCCAACAACCAGTTCACCAAACTGCTCAGAAAGTTAACAACCGGTTCTCCCAAAGTGATGCGAACTGGCTGAATCCCACCACTGGATGGGACCCTAGTATCTTAGATTTCAAAGAGAGGAGGAACATATATTTCCATCACATAAATATATAGAAGTTGATGGTATTCAGGAATGGGAAACCCTTTTGTTATCCAGTGCAAAGGCCCTGATATGATAATCTGTAGTTACCACTATGTATATTTAAGGCTGCAGCAATTATACAATGTAAAATGGTGATTGTTTCGAGGAGACTCAATTTCATGATGGGGTTTGAACCTAGATATCTCCAGTCCTAGTTCAACACTTTAATGGTTAATTACGTCATACAAATTCTCTGGGTTATCAAGAGGACTTTTTTTTTGATGCAGTACAAAATCAGTTGAAATATGTTCTAAATGGTAATGATTTCCTATCTTCGAAAGAAGAACCTGAACTGGATTGGCCAGGATAAACAGGTGTTTTCAGGCTGTTTTCCTACAATTATTAGCAGGTAGGTCATTCTCATTTGCTATACTTCATCTTAATATTATAGTATAGAATATTTATATTATTCAGTGCATTGAGCAATTTTGAGGATCCAGTTGACAATGTTTGCCATTTCCATAGAACCTGGGTGAGATCATTTTCAATCTTTTTAATTCCCTGATTTTTTGTGTAGCTCACCAGGTGGAATGGAGTTATCATGCAGAAAGTAAGTCTAGGATTTTATTAGCTACTTCACAGCTACTAATAGAAACTATAAAGTATAATGGACATAAATAAGTTCAATAAAAGTAGCACAATGGATAAATTACTATGCAATCTCATTAAAAGTAAATTTTACTGAGTTTTTTTACCATGCAAGCAATTAATTTTTTTCTTAGTCTGATAGCAAATTTGTTTTTGTTCAATGGTAAAGAGAAATAAGCATCAATATAAGGAGAATTAACACATCCAATCAGTTCAAATTATTGGAGATAGGCCTGCAAGTTTCATTCTATGAAGTTATGATGACCAACATTCCCATTTTACTTCCATGACGGACAGAAAAAATGATCATAGTGGCTGCAGATTTAGATGGTTTCAAAAATAGATTAAATATATTCAAAGAAAATAGTGCTATAAGCATGAAACTGCCATGTTTGAAACCATTTCCTGTATCTGTGATTCTATAAAGTAAATTATACAAGTGAGGAACAAACTAAACATATTAAAAAGCCAATAATTGAACCACAAGTTCCAAATCTGGCATAAAAAGAAGAATTTAATGACAACAGCATTGCGAGTAATGTGTGCTTGATAAAACCATTCTCCATGCAGACACCCCCAAAATTACAAAACCTGATTTAGAATCCTTAGCTGTTTCATATCATGAGATTCTCCCGGTGTAGGTGTAGATGATTATATGAGTTTTTATGATTCTTTGACATGAGAATATTTTATTTTGTTTATGTATGGTATGACTATAAACTGCTCAGAAACAGTTGCTGATTGGAGTAGCATATAAATCTAATAAGATCTTTTTCTCCAATTTGGATGAAATGGGAAACCATACTTAACTGAACATGTCTCATTCTGAGTATCCATGTGACAGATGGAGTAAGCTCATCTTACAAAGCTAAGATATAATTGTCCAGATGTGGTTGATGGCACAGTTTGTTGCCCTCAGACCTTGCTGTGTGGTTTTCCTGAAAAACCTGGCTTGCAATTGTTGAAAACAAGATTGCTAATTTATATGAATCTTTATATGAATGACCTTTTTTAATATGCTTAACGTGAAGTCATGGTACAATTTGAATCTGCAAGGTATTTTGTGGTAGAGCAGTGGTTTTTATTTCACTGTAATTAAAATATGCCAGATTATAATTTTACACTACTAAAACTGTAAAAAGACTATAAATTTAAGCCTATAAAGTTTAAATTAAAACAGGGCCACCTTAGCATTGATTGAAAAATGAAAAACGAATTTGATGCAAGAGCGGGGCTACATCAAAAGAAGTGGGCTCAAATATCAGTTATAGCCATTGCATTCCATTATTGGAAGAAGATTGAGCTGCCCCTGTTCTAGATGTAAACTGAATGTATTTATTTGCTTGTTTGTTATACGTCTATATTACCTATCTCATCTAAACAATTCTGGATCTGATAATAAAAATATGTCATAGTATAAAATCATAAATTAGAACAAAGTTAAAAACAAAAATTAAAAGGTAAAGTTACAGAATGAAAAGTTTAAAAGTTAGAAAGGTAAAAAGAACGCCCCCATAACACCAACCATTCCCACAGTTGGATATCACTAACACATCCCAATTGGCAGATGCAGGTCTTGACACTCTTTCTGAAGGCCAGAGTTTTTCACCCGTATGATTGATGAAAATAATCCAATTTTCCATTTAATAAAACACATAAAATTATAAGCTAACATGTGAATGAATTTAACTAGTTAAATGCATTTTGGGGGGGTGAGTTTGTAATTCTGCATGTCATTAGGACACAGATACTATTCTCATTGTTGGCAGAAGGTGAACTGAATTTTTGTTACAGTGACACATCAGAATACATTTTTAAAAACTTTCTTTCATCAAAGCAACATCTCAACATTACTTTATTGGAAGACATAGGTTTAATGGCACCATACCTTTGGCTTAATGTAGGTTGGACTTTCCTGACCATGTACACTATATTGCCAAAAGTATTTGCTCACCCATCCAAATAATCAGAATCAGGTGTTCCTATCACTTCCATGGCCACAGGTGTATAAAATCAAGTACCTAGGCATGCAGACTGTTTTTACAAACATTTGTGAAAACATTTGGGTTACATGGATCGCTCTCAGGAGCTCAGTGAATTCCAGCGTGGAACTGTGATAGGATGCCACCTGTGCAACAAATCCAGTCGTGAAATTTCCTCGCTCCTAAATATTCCACAGTCAACTGTCAGTTGTATTATAAGAATGTGGAAGTGTTTGGGAACAACAGCAACTCAGCAACAAAGTGGTAGGCCATGTAAACTCGTCCAACATCAGTGTGTGACCTCACAAATGCCACATAAACTTGTCCAACATCAGTGTGTGACCTAACAAATGCGCTCTGGAAGAATGGTCAAAAATTCCCATAAACACACTCCTGAACCTTGTGGACAGCCTTCCCAGAAGAGTTGAAGCTGTTATAGCTGCAAAGAGTGGACCGACATCATATTGAACCCTATGGATTAGGAATGGGATGTCACTTGCAGTAAGTTCATATCCGAGTAAAGGCAGGTGAGCGAATACTTTTGGCAATATAGTGTATCTTTTGATATGTTAGATACTTAGCTTCAATCAAAACAGATCCTTGCAGAAGGCTGATTTAATCTTACTCCTATTTTTTTTGAAAATCCATTGGAATAATTATTCTTTCCATAGTTTATAGATACCTGTCATTCAGGATTCAGATAAGGTTCCAAGTCCAATAAAAGCAATCAAAATTTAGGAGATGGTGACTGAGTTAACAAATGAAAGTATTGTAGGGTGGAATGGAATTTAGCCCCATGGCCTAATTTCATATACTTGCTTCTATTTTTCAAGCAATCTGTTTAGACTTTTGTCTAGATTTAATTACAGCTAGACATTCCTTACAGCTTGCTACTTGGTAGAGATAGGAAGTGTGTCAGACAATGAGTATTCCTAATATATTTTGGCTCTGCTTTCACCAACTGCTGTGATGGCATATGCCAGAGGTGGCATACAGTTCCCTCTCTGATGGCATGTGAGTTGTCACCCCAGTTCAGCTCTGCTGCGCATGTGCACATGCCTCCCACTGGCCAGCTCATCTTCAGGTCTCTGCTGTGCAGGTGCGAAGGGTGGGGTGTGTGTGGGAGGCACACATGTGTGAAGTGTGTGTGTAGAGGGGCACATATGTGGGGCATGTGGGCATGCAGGAGTGCATGTTGGGGCACATGCATGTGCGGGAGCCGCATGCACATTGCGTTTTGGGGGTTCAGGTGTGCGTGCCTTGGGCACTTGGTCGGAAAAGGTTAGCCATCACTGACCTAGTGTTTCCTCTCCTCTCCCCTCCTCTCCTATCCATTCCACTCCACTAGTATTGACCCCCTGTTACTGCCTTCACAAGTCCTGAGTTTTGATGATAAGGTGATTTGCCATTGCCTCCTTCCTACGGCTGAGAGCAAGCAACTGGTCCCCAGCTAGGTTTGTGCGTAAGGAAAGACTACATCTCACAGTCTCCTAGTGTAGGTTGATGCCTTAACTACTACAATAAACTGGTTCTCCATGTATTACTTTTTAAAGCTTTCTCTTCTCTTATTCAAGTATATGCTGTTGTCCTTGAAGGAATGTGTCAGACTTTAAACTCTTTCCAATTATTACTCCCATATTACTAGACAGTTAATTGTCTGCAATTTTGGGGTACCACTATGTCTCCTCTGGTTGTTACACTGCTTCAAAATGCAATATAATATTTTTTAAAAAAATATTTCTTTAAAAATCACAATTAAAAGGGAAGATTCCATTTATTAAACATAGCACCGAAAAAGGTCCTATTATTTGTATAAAGAACCTGCTGCTTTATAAAACAAATATTCAGTGCCTCAAACCTGACACGCTTTTTAAAAACTTTATTTTTATTTATTTATTTTTGATTTAAATGAGAATGGGTAATGATTTCACCCACCATTTGCTGCACTGCTAGAAAAGTGAGTTTTATGATATGGTGTGCACTTTTGTGCAGTGAATGAGCAATGTATTGTTTTTTTTTCTTTTCCATGTGGCAATGGAAAAGCTCATTGTTGAATGTTTATTTCTATTTCTTAGTTGCATACTTTTACAATTCTTTCTGACATTTCTGTTAAACATTCATTATACCCATCGAATTAAGCATTCAAGGCAATTGATGACAATAATCCTTCAGTTCTTTCAACAACAAAAAAAAACAGAAGGTATACTCTTATTGAATAGAAAGGGGAAAGACCAGATCAGTCAAGAGGAAACTTTAAATATATTAACTGAAAAGCTGGCTAAAGCTACAATATATCTGTAACACATAAGAAAACTAATTCATACATGTATGCATTATCAGTAAATTACATTTTGTTCCATGGCTCCAGTTTCAATTCATTAAAGCTGTTTTAATAATAGTTACATCTGCAGTATTTAGTTCTTGATAAGTTTACATATGCAAATCATCACTTAATGCTGCACTTTTGAGTGTTTATGTAACTTGTAACTTGCCTTGCTTCTTTTTATGTTTGTTTAAAATAAAATGAATACTGACAACATGTACTCTGGATCAAAAGGAAAAGGGAAAATTTGACCCCAGGAAATTAGATTCTGAAAGCTTTATTTCTTTTCCGTATAACATTTTATTTATTTAAGCTTCTGTGCATGAATGTGCATTTCAATGTGCAAATATATGTACATACTCTATGTATGCATATATGGCAGTCTGTCTATCCTATATATAAAATCTGGACAGCTAACTACAATGAACAAAGCAACATTCCATGCAGCAGATTTTTATGTATTTTCACTCATAAATACTGAATTCCAAATCAGACTGCAATGAAAGAAATTTTTCTCATACACAACAATGGTTGGAAGATCTCTAAAAGCTTGGACAAAGTTAAAGATCACATAAATATAATAATAGCTAGATTTTTCTCCTTTCTTAGAGGGATTCCTTACTTGGGGAGAAAAAGTTGAAAGAAGTCAATTATCTTTGACTTGAGCAAGACAGATTTCAGTAAAAGGTGACCACTGGACTTCCTAAAGCTTGAAATACTAAAGATTGGCTAGGGCAATATGGAAAATCAAACACAGGTAGTCCATTTATGACTTGACCCCAAAATTTAAATTGCTAAATGAAACATTTATTAGGTGAATTTTGCCTCATTTTGCCACTTTGCTTGCCACAGTTGGTAAATGAATCACTGCAGTTGTTCAATAAGTAACGAGATTGTTAAGTGAATCTGGCTTGCCCATTGACTTGGCTTGTCAGAAGATCACAAAAGCCAATCACATGACCCTAGGACATTGCAACTGTCATAAATATGAATCAGTTGCCAAGCTAATGAATTTTGATCATGTGACTATGAAAAACAGTCGTAAGTTACTTTTTTCAGTGCCATTGTAACTTTGAATGGGCACTAAATGAACTGTTGTAAACTGTTGGAGCCCCACCTCTGGCCAGCAAGAGCAGAGCAGGCAGGATAAGCACCTTCCCTGCTGTAGCGCTGGCTGGGAGGAATGCGCGAGCTGAAAATTTGGAACCGTGCTCAGGGAATTTGCAAGCGGGATCAGCAGGGCTGCTTAGCAGGGACACTGGTTCACTTCAGCGCAGGGTGGGAATGCAAAAGGCAGAGGAAATCCATGCCTCTCTGCATTTAGCCCTCAAAGACTCCTTTGGGGTGACTTTTTCTGCTTTTGAATCATTATGTTTAGCAACAATAAAAAAAGAAAAACTCATTTCCCTCCCTCTCTCCCTCTCTGTTTCTCTGGTTCTCTCTCTCTCCTTCTGCCTCCTTCTGTTTCTCTCTCCCCACCCACATGGGGGTGGGAAAGAACCCCTGAACTGGTGCTGGGTGGTGGGAATGATGTCTGAAGGCCGACCAGCCCAGGAGCAGCGCACCAACACTGACTTGGCTGGAAATGCTCAGCTCTGCGGAAAAAGAAATGTGTTTTTTTTTTCTTTGCCGAGCTGATGCAGAGTTGCAATGTGGTGTGTCATAATTGGGCTTCAGGAGGAGGACAGGACCCCATCTCCCCCATTGTGAAGCACGCAAGTGAAAAAGTTCATTCAATCAATTCCAACTTTGCAAAGTCTTTTTCTTTCGCGAGAAGTTAAAATTGAGTGAAATGTGATGGAGCTGGGCTGGGGCAACTGTGTGTGTGCCCGCAGAGAGAGCTCTGTGTCCCACCTCTGGCACGTGTCCCATAGGTTCACCATGATGGGTATAGGGTTTCCTACTTAAGCAGGAGGATGGGCTAGAAGACCACCAAGGTCCCTTCCAACTCTGTTATTCTATTCTATTCTAAATCATATACATTGCAATAATGTAAAAAATAATGTGACTTCACTTGTCCAGTTGTGGCTGTCATTTTTAGGCCATGAACCCTTGGATTCTCCAATATACTGAATGGAGGAATGCCTCTTCCCACATATTTCTATCCATACTTTAAGATAAATCTTTGTTCCCAGGGTCTCCCCACCCTGAAGTGCAATTAATGGGTGTACTCTTAGATGTTTGCCTTTCCAGTGGAAGTCCTTCTTGAACTCCTTTCTCCAGTGTGAGAACAATTTGGCAGATTCTTTATGGATTTTGGGGTACTAAACCAAGAGCTTTTTTAATCCCAATAATGTGGAAATAATGTCTTAATAATAATGTGTTAATATTTTATATAGTTTATATTTGTTTTTTATTGTTTAATTTCTTTTGTATAGTTTACATAATGTTTTAATGTAGTTCACCATTACATTATTTATCCATTTTTAACCTAAAGTTTAAATTATTTGAATGTTGCTGGAAAGTGTTTATGCAGTAAACAGATGTTTAAAATGCATA